>NW_008626125.1:0-21293 GCF_000691845.1 Merops nubicus
AAGCCTCAAACCACAACAGTGGTCAACAGAAGAGAGGAGTTCTATCCATGAGAAGGAAGGAGCAGTAGAAGCAACATATTATGAACTGACTGCAACCTCCCTTCCCTGGCCCTTTATGGTGTTGCTAGAGAGGAGGTAAAGAACTTTATGGGTAAAGTTAAGCTTAGCAATAAGAGAGGGATGGAGGGAAGGTGTTTCAAGAGTTGGGTTTGTTTCTCATTATCCTTCTCTAATTTGATTTGTAATTGTAAATGCTGAGTGTTCTTTCCCTGTCCTTATCTGTACCGATGATGCTTTCTTTACATTTTCCCTCCTCTGTCCAGCTGAGTAGGGGAGTGACAGAGTGACTTTGGTGGGTTCCTGGAATCCAGCCAGGATGAACCCACCACAATAACATTCCCACACAATTAGAGGTTTGCTTTACTAATTTTCCTCTATGGTCCTCTTTAAAAGAAGATTAAAAAGGAAAAGCTGAAAAATCAAACAAGAAAATGATTTCAAAAGCCTTGAAAATTATTACATGGAAAATAAATTACAGTGTGAAATCAGGATTTCTGTTAAGTGACTGCATTATATATCACTTTATGTGTACAAGATTTTGCACAATGTTTATTAGTTTCCTACAGTAAGGGTTACAGTGTTTATTGGTAATGAGGAAAAGGTAGTTGAAAGTCATTATAAGATAAGCTGTTATATCTGATCCTTTTATACATTATTTTTGTGAATATATTTGTGTAGATATGAATGAATGCATGTTGAGAACTAATAGACATTTTCAACAGACTGACACTATGACAAGAATTAGTGTATGCACAGTAGGAATAGACAATTTATCTAGAGGTTTTAGTGAAAATACCAGATTTACCATGGCTTGAATTTATCACAGGTTGGTTGTTTGTTTTTAATTTTACTTTTTCATTGGCATAACCTCTGAAATAACATAGATGAGATGTATTACAAACATCATAATCTTGATATTGCTTAAAAATACAGCATTGTTGTGGTTGTTTGAAAGTAAGTTAATAGTGGAATTATATAAGCCATCCCATTTAAAAACAGCAGTAATTGGCAGACAAGTCTTAGGAATGCTAGAACACGTATGCATGTATGTAGGTGTTTGAAAGTTCTAATATTTGTATTTAATTTAGTAGTATGTGCAGTGATCTGATCAACATTCTGTAAACTGAAACCTTATATTGGACTAAGCTCAGGGAAAGTGCTCCTGTTTCCTGCCAGGTATTCTTTTCAATAGAAGTTAAACAATAGATTTACCTTTAAAAGATTCCACTGTGCAACTATCTTCTCTTCATTTTCCTCAGCCCAAGGTTCCTGCTGTACTAGTATGAAATTACTGCTGCATGGACTCCTGTCTACACAGTAATTCGTTTGGTGTATCAGAGCCAAATTATTATGGCATTAGATGCATATCAATGCAAAAATCACTTAAATTAAGAAAATTCAATGTGACTTCAGAGGATCTGAAGAGAATTTATCTTCTTATAAGCTACAGTCTTTTTTTAAACATTTTATAACTTTCTCATGTTTCAAATCTTGAACACAAAAGGAGAGAAATAAGATCTTAATGATTCTGTATGAGCTTGTCTATAAAAAAGAGTTTGGTACTGTTTCAATAAAGTAACGGAACTTTATTCCTTTATTTTCCAGGTAGGTAGTTGCGGTCACTGTGTGTTGTGGTGTTGTGGTTTGAGGCTTGGAATGGGGTCGTGACCTTCAAGCAACTGGGAGGACCCCAGGTGGGGGTGAAACCATTGTATTCCCTCCCCTTCCCACACACACTCTGATAAGAGGCAGGGAGTGGTTTCTTATTTCACTCCTGCCTTGGAGCTCGGAGAGGAAAGTTGTCCTTTCACTCTGTGGGACCCTGGAACCATTTCTGAGGGTTTTGTATATTTTATCTTTTGTATTATTCCCCTAATCTTTGTATATATTATTTTCCTTACCTCCCTTTTTTGTTTTCTGTTCCCTGTTGAACAATATACTTCATTTTTTTTAAAAGTGTCTCTCTCTCTCTTGAGGGGGTGGGGGAGAGGCGAGTACATAGTTCTGTTCCGTGTGGATCCTGCCCTGAACCCCTTTTTACACGGAACCAGGACATGTGGTTTGGGGTCAGGCTATGGTATATTGTGTATTATTTAATATAATTATTTAATTTATGCCATTAACAAACAGAAATTGATAAAAACATGACAGCATTTTATTCTAATAGTAATAATAGTAATAATAATAATAAAGTAGGTTATGTATAAATATATACAAATGTATAAAGTTAGTCCTGAACCCAACTCCCCCTGATGGCAATATGTCACCGTCACCCCCGGTTGGGGAGAAGCCCCCAGGGAGAGGATCCCAGGCTAGACTCGGCCACAGACAGCGACTGGGCACAGGAGCTGGATTCTGGAACTCAGTTCAGGAACACAGAAGTTGAAATTAAAGGCAGAATGGTTGAAGTCCTCGTCAGATGCTGTCCACTGTAGTAGCGGTAGCCATCAGCCCAGCAGCAGTAGTAGACCGAAGAAGAAGAGCGGAAGGGGTGAGGGAAGGGCTGCCCCTCCTCATCCTCCAGCTTCTACTGGATATGATGGCTGTGGGATGGAATGCCCCATTGGTGAATCTTGGGGTCAGTTATTCTGTCCGTTCCTCCCCACAGGTGTGGGGTGCTCTCTGCCTCCCTCTGTGTGGGATCCAAGCTCAGTAGTGGCCTTGGTCTGCACACCAATCTCTGGCAGTAGCTTTAAACATGAAGTCTTATCACTGCTACAGCCAGAGAGTTTATGAAAACGCTGCTAATTCAGACAGAGCAGTTAGAGGAATTTTTGTTAAAATGTAAAATCACAGAGCAGAACTAGCTCTATTTACCCCAAACCAGGACACTGTGGATATTTACTGTGCATCTGTCTCAACTAATGTGTGTGTCTGTGTGCATGTGTATGTAAAAAGCTCATTGGAACCAACTGTGTGTGGGTTAACATGTAAATCTTGGCTAACAATATGGCATCACTAGATTGGCATTTCTTTTTCCCTTCTCCCCTCTCCAGCTTCGTTTTGGGTTTCAATAGTTTACTGTATAAATTGGATACAAATTATTAACAAAATTATCTGTAGTAGTGGCATGTCATCCAAACTTTGTGCAATTTTATTTTCCCAAGATTTTTCCCCGTATGTTATACAAATATAAAAGAATACTGCTAGCATAATATCAGAAAATTTAACCTTACATGGATTTTTTCTATATTTGTCTAACTCACAGTTTAGTGGTACTTATATCAAAAGTATTTACCAGTGCTGCTTATTTCCTTGACCTACTGTGGGCAGATGGTAGAGGCTATGCACACACAATCAACAGAAATCGCAAGAACAGAAGAAAAACCAATGATGCTGGGAGAATGGCACCCAAGAGGACACTAAACACAAGCCTGGAATTAGAAGACTGATGTTTTCATAACAACAGCTTGTGCTTGCAATTTTTTTTTTCTTCCTGGCAACAGAGTTAAAATATTAGCTTTGAAAAACGTTCAAGAGAATTTTAGAACGTTAACACACAAAAAGAAATTCTCTTACAAAGTTCACAATTAAAAATAATGAAGAAATCATGTACCTGTTTACTTTTTTAATTTTTTCAATTTTCCTTCAGACTACAGCTATATTGGCTGGGGAAAAAAAAAAAAAGGAAAAATCAAGGATAATAATGACTATTATTATTTAAAAGCAATGCACAAAGGAGAGAGATTTATTAGTATTTGTCATTAAGACAGATTATTTATGCACCACTTGCTCAGAGAAAGAGCCATTAGCTAAAGAGGTAAAAATATGTTTTTCTTATTTTTCCTTTGTTAGTCATTGGTGTAAAAACATATGTATAGCAATGCACATAGAGTTAAAAAAAAAAAAACAAAACAAAACAGAAAAACAGACAAAACAGCAAACACATTTAATTGCATCTCAGACTGAATGTTCTCTTTATTTATATGCTAGGAAGTGACATTCATGTTATTCTTTCCTTTTGTGCAACACACAACACATGTTGATACAGTAACAGTTGCTTTTTTAAATTATACTTTCACAATGTAGATGACCCCTAATTTTATTTTCCTAATGGAGAATAGCACTTGAAAAGCCACGTGTTTAGAGTCAGGATCTAACTATCAGAGATACACCATGTAACAGCTGCTATGCCCAAATAAACTGTAGAATGTAAACTTCAAAGTTTACTAGACAAGGCAGTGAGGAAGACTGAGGATAAGTTTACTTCTGAGACTGGATACATACAGCTGTTTCTATCCAACAATAAATTATGATATTAAAAGCACTCTGTTGTTGTTAGAGATGTTGAAAAAATCATGTTTCCAGGCAGCAGTGCTGCAAGAGATTGAGGGTGTTATGGCACCTTTAATTGGACCTAAATAGCTAACTCTATAGCTTACTTCTGGATTTGTTTTTCTGGCCCTGCTATTTGTTTGCTGACAAAGGAAGAGAACTTAATATGTTAGGATTAAACTTTTTCAGTGTTTCTGTCAGAGTTTGATAAAACAAACATGTTCTAATCACACTTTCAAGATTTTCTATATCTGCAGCAATTTTTTTTTTTTTAAATCCTTAATAATATAAGTCTTTTTTAATATGACAATTATTTTATAAGTAAATGTTTTCTTTTAAGAGATGCTTTAATGTGATATGAATACAGACAGAAAACCAGTAGCAGGTTACCTGGTTATTTCTGGCATCTGTGCTGTTTGGTATGACCAAAATATTTTACTTGCTTCAGCTGAGAAGAATCATATCTGATGATTTTATTCTTTATGGTTCCTTTGTTCATGTTTAGATGCTGTTTCTTTAAAGATTCTTCAAAAGAGATACATCATGTATCTTGTGTGTAGATAAAGTATTTAAAAGGAAGCGACACTGGGAAATGTCTTTAAACTGTGCAGTACTAGCTATCAAAAGCGGTCTGTTACACAGTTTGCTGGTAGTGCTCAATTACATTTTTCAGTAAGCATCAGTGGGTACATGCACAGCTTCTCTTATTACTTTTATCATCACTTGTAAATTGCTACATGAATTATCCATCCAGAGAAAACCCAACGTTTTCTCTCCAATTGTCTGAAAAACAGCATAGCTCTTATGTTTTTTTTGTTTGTTTGTGGTTTTTTTTATATATTTGCAAACTAAAAAGCTATTTTGTCTTCTTCCATATTTGCTTTGCTCAATATTTCTAGAGCCTGGCCTAGGTAAAAGCATCATAAAAGAATATAATAAAAATCCAGTGTAAAATTATAGAAAAGAGTTTGTCCTACTCACAATCCCAAAACACTGCCATGATATTAGAGGAGCTTGTGGTCTTCTCCAATATCACTTGCTGAGGCTTTCCCCCAGAGAAGAACATCAGAAGATGGAATGGTAAATAGAATGAGAGGCAAAGAGTGCCAGCAAAAATCTCATGTCTTGCTTCTGGGAGTGTAATTCTTTTTCCAGTGGAGATAACAGGGTGCTGACACTTCTGATGAAAACATGAGGAAGAGAGAAATGTTCAGGTTTGATATAAGGATGTTGAAACTCAAATGGTAGTTGGACATTTTCAATGACTGTCAAGAGTTAGAGCAAGGCTGGCCACTAGAAAAATGACAGATGTTCTCTCTTAACCTCTTGCTTGTCACAAAGGACAAGAGAAAAGCAATAAGAGAGACTTATGGACTGAAAAAATTAAAATAGTTTTAATGAAAATAATAATATGAAGTATATACAGACACATACAAAACCAATATTGAATCCAATTTTGTGATAGTAAGCACTGATGCTGTGGGCAGACACTGGGGAAGTCCTAGGCAGGTGTCAGTGGCAAGATGGGAACTGGATTCAGGAATGTACAGATTAGTACCAAAGGCAGAATGGACAGAGTAATCCTCAAGCACCAGCCATCGAAGACGTGAGCTTGATCCTCGTGATCCCTCAGCTTTACACTGAATATGACATATATGGAATGGGATACCTCATTGGTCAGTTTAGGGTCACCTGTCCTATCTGCTCCTCCCTGCAGGTGCCACCTTTTACCTTCTGCACCCTCAGTGTGGTGCATACAATTTAGCAATGGCCTTAGTCTGCACAGAAGCAAATATAAGCAAGAGCCTTTCTGCATACCAGTCCTTGGTAGTAACTCTAAACATCAAGAATTATCACTTCCAGAAGCAGACAGTGTCTGCAAAAATATGCTGTTAACTTCAGAACGTGCAGTTATTTAGGAGAGACTTAACTGAAAATTAAAAACACTGAACAGAATTGGTAGTGTTCTAGCTCAAACAAGGATAGTAACTGATACAGAGACTGGAAATTTTGGTATAAAAATATTTCTAGGAAAGCCTATAAAAAGTTAGGTGCCATATGATGCAACTCATGGAGTAGCATAAAGAGTTCCATATTTTCAGGTCTTTCTTTAGCACATGTTTCTATTATGTCCAAGATGCATTTCTTCTGATGTCATACTTCCTCTTGAGTTTTGTTTTTGTAATTGAATTTGGGTTCTTTTTTTTATTATGAGTGTTTCTTCTGGTCTAAGTAGTACAAATGCTGTCTCTTTTGGTCTGTTCAAAGTATTTCTGTGGCCATCTATGTGGACTTTCGTCCATTTTTCCCTTCTGTCCTTCAGTTCCTCTTGATGACTTCCTGTTTCTGCTTTTCTAGGATTTTTCATAATGTTATTTCATATTTTATACCTTATTTCACCTCAGTCATGCTGCTCTGCACAGATTAAGTGCTAGCTCTAATCAACCTAACCAGGCACTAATCACAAGGCTCTTTGAAATGAATTCAGTTATTCGTATAGGCTGTATGTAGAGACTTGATGAGTTACTCCATAAAATTCTGTTGAAGGGTTTTTCCATCTGATATGCCTTCAAAGAACTTCCAGTTAATCAGATTGAAGCAGGAATATGAGAATTTTGCTGTTGTTCATGGAAGAGGAAGTTAGAAATACTTGTGAATTACTAAATTACTCAGGCCAAGGGCAAAGGCCTGACCCTGGGAAGGCAGGAGAAAAATCCTTTTGTTTTATAGGACTGGATTACTTCTAGCTGTTCGTTATATTTCGAGGAGATGATTGCTAAATTTGCAATCTCCAGTGATAAATCTACCTTCTATCTATGACATGTTTCATTTGTGTCTGCTACAGGATTTATAAGCTTTTCACTGTAACGCTAATCTATTTTGTACATTTTCACAATGCTGTCCCCTAAATTTTAATTCTCTCTATTCATTTGTGGCAAACTTTGGTTTTGTACTCGTTTAGTACAGATCGTGATTTAAAAACTTACACACACAGATTTAGTGAATCAATTAAGGACAAAGCATTGTGAAATTAGTTGCACCAGTTAGATCATGGAGACCTGGCATTCATTCTTACTTAAGACTTTAATATTGCAACTTGAGACAAACTCTGAATCAGGACTCAGATTTTTAAAATAATAATAAAAAAATTAATAGCTGATACTTATCAATACTACCAGTCAACAGAATTTCCCAAAATGGTCCATTGCAAAGTCCTGCATTGCTTGCATGTTACTTTGAAGATTTTTTTAAATGTAAATTGCAGCCAAAACAGTTTACAATTTTAACAAATTAAGCTTTAATTAAAATTAATTTTACTAGCCATTTAAAAGATACAGAAATATCTTATTTAAAATTTTTTCATATCATGGAACAAGGATTTGAAATATAAGAGGGATCCCGTTGTAAAAAAAAAATCATGATTTGTATCAATTGTAACTTCTAAAAATTAGTGTGAACATTTGATATCTTCAGTGTTAGTGGCTCTAATCACTGAAGAAGCTATGATCCTGATCATACTCATTTTTTCATTAGTTTGCAAAGTTTGTGAGACTGTCTATATGACAGACTGAAAAATTAGGTCAATATGTTTTCTTTCCCTTATGGCTCACATGCACAACTGAACTGTGTGTACACCTTTCTCTCTTTTAATTTTACTTGAAAGCTATATGCATCTGGTAAAGAGAAGCTTTTACGACTGCTTTTGACAGAATAGTGGTCAGAAAGATGAAAAACGTGTTACAATTGAAATGCTGGGGTCTGAACCCCAAGCCCCAAATTAAGTTTGACATATGGGTGATTCCCACAGCCCTTCATAAAGAGGTGGTGAGTTTGCCTTATAGCTTCCCCCCAGGGTGCAGCCAGCCCTGCAGGGAGAGCCATAAGGGAAATGAGCCCCAGGGGTCCCACATTGAGTTGACAAAGGTCAGGTGTCTGCTTGGGGATAAAAGCTGGGACCACTTGCAGGGAGTCAGGAGTGTCTGTCTTTGGAGTGCACTCCACAGAGCTTCCTGGTTCAGGGCAGACCTCCTGACTCTCCCTGGAGCTGGACCCCAGTCTGTTTAGACCTTTGTGAACATGGGTCGATCGGGTGAGAGTCGCCATGTGGGCACCTTTCTCTTATGTATTTAACTGGCTGTTTTGGCTGTTTCCCATGCCAACTATGGTAAACCTTGGTTCTCTGTTCATACCACCTGTTGTGGGCTGAGTTATGTCTTTTGTGGGATTGTTGGGGGTGTTGTCAATTATGTACGAGCTGGTTGACTTGTTTGTACCCCTGGCAGTCATTCATGTCACAATGTTTTTGCTTACATTACAGTCTGTGTATTGGTTTCTCTTCCTGCTGGTTATGTCGTTCCTGTTAGGCCTAGTCATTGGCAGAACACACAATGTAAACCAGCTTTCTGTTATTGAGAAGTGGTTGTCTTAACATACAGTAGTGCATTAAGATGTCCTTTGTTCCGTGGCTATGTTTCCATCTGCAGTTATGATGACTTTCTCTCTTGGTTGTGTAACCACATAGAGGAAAAGTGAGCTGAAGTCACAGTGCAGAAGAGGAAAGGCTACTGCACATTGTATCAGGCATCATAGCTCCACCAGTAGTCCACCAATAAGACCTTTTGTTTCATAGAGCAATCTTTTAAGTTCAGGAGTCTTTCCACCTTACCTTTTTTGTACATCCAAACATCTGGGTTTTTTTCCATCAAGAAGCTAAAAGGTGATCAGTTTTTCCCAAAGCTCTCACTACATCCTCAGCTTCATTAAATTTCACCACTGATGTAATTGCTTTCAATGGATTTCTTTTCTGTTCCTCTTAACTCTGCTTTCATTTGTCCCTGTGGTACTCTTTTTGTCTCAAATATTGTATTTTCTTTATTAGAGTATTTTCCTGATGAGTGAAGTTTATTTTGAGTTGAGAAAAACTTTTTCTCTTCTCTGTGTTGTCTCACTTCCTTCTAGTCTTTCCTTTATATGAGGCAACCACATAGCTCAACTACAATTTGTCCTGGTGAAAAAAAGTTCTAGTCATTTGGTCCAAGTCATGTTGTGTCCTCATCTACCTGAAACGGAGTCCATTAATGACTAACTTGGGCATGAGTGCACTCAAGCAGGAAGGATATCTATCCCTCTGATAGTTTTCAAAGACACATCCTCTCTTCACTTCCCACAATGTAGAAACTTCCTTTCGACCTTTCTTCCTCCTCAGGGTGTATAGACAAAACGAGGCACAAATTAGGTATCTGAGTTTGAGTTCCTCTTGACGTATTCACAGATAATACAAGTGGAACATCAATTCTTAGTTACACAGGAAACAATTTTTGTTCCGATGAGATGCTTTTAATTATTTTACTTAATCTTCTATAACCTTCCACAGGAGATTCGTTCTCTATAGTATCTTTCATAGAAATCAAGTAAGAACATAGAAGATCCACTAGCTTAAAGGTTAGGGTACCAGATTAGACTATGTTAATTGATAAGGTATTAGCCTGACTACATGCACTTCACCTAATGCCTTTCGTTGGGAATTTTCCACTTTGTGTAATTAATAAAATGTTAACTGTAAAAAAAAAAAAAAAATGTATTTCTGTTTTCTGCAGCTTACAGCAAATACCACATCTGTCAGGGTTTCTTCAAAATGGGAACCTTTCCATGAATAGTTCTGGTGTCAACAGCTGTCACTGGCATTGACAATTTCTAAAGCAGCTAAAAACTTAGTGCAAAATATGGTTGTGCATTAACCACCTGAGAGGGGCTGGTTCATCAAATCACTGCTTTGGGAAATATATGTTTATAAATAATTCCAAAAATAATTGACTAGCTCAAATGCTGTTGATTTGTTGTGGTGGGTTTCTTTTGTTTGTTTTTGTTTTATTTACAGTACCCATCCACTCTATTTACACCATAGTGGTGGAACTGAGAGTACAGGGAAGTGCAGTCATGACCAGTCTGGGTACTGCGTTCTGTTTTCAGTGAAATGTTTCATACAGAGTGTTTTGTGTCTGAAGGTAGCCAAAGGAAACATCTGACATTGTTATCAGAGCTAGCAAGGTAGCAATATTTCACCATTAACAGTGGGGGGAAAAAAAATAAAAAGAATCTAAGCTATTGCATGTACAGAAGAGATGCTTTAATATTACCAAAATGCCAGGAATAGCTTAAAGATATAGTTACCAAAAAAAAAAGACAAACCAAGAACCTGGGAAAAAAAGTTAAAGATGTGAAACAGACGAAATCAAAACCTATGGCTTTAAATCCATGGGAAAATATTTCTCACTTATGGTATTGCCTATATGCATAACAAAGACATTATTTGTTCAGCAACTTCCCTTGTATATAGTGTTGTGGAATGTTAGTGATGGAAAAATTATTATTAAATCACTATTCCATGATATGAAATACTAAGAAATGAAGCTGAAGTAAAAACGGTTACTTTTTCACTGGGTTTATTATAAAATCCTAATTATAAACAAAAAAACTTGCACAGACCCATCATCCTGAAGAAGGGGCCAAAACCAAGCAACATTTGTTCATTTCTTCAAAAGTTTAGAAAGACAAAATCTGAGTAAAATGTGTTCCAGAAATACCTATGAAAATTTAATATTGCATGTATTTTCACAGAGTTGCCATAAAATCACTATTTCAAGAAAAAGTATTAGTTTGATGTAAAATAACATTTTGAAATCTCTGGAGAAAACAGTAACTTAATAAGGGGCCTCAGTGCCATGTAACAAATGTGTCTGAAGCAAGCACAAGTTGTAAAGGACAATTGTAGAGTCAATTTGCTGGCAAGTGATTTTAGGGTAATCTTTCATTTAGTCAGGTATTTGGTCAAATGTGTAAGTGAACAAACATACATAAAACTAGCCTGTGGCTTCCACTTGAGAAGTTAATTGACTATGTCTTATGACCTGTAAATGGTGAGAGTGATACTTCATTTTTCTTAACACTAGTTTGCACTGCCTCTTTTGGCTATAAACTTCTGAGGCTGGATGCAATTTTTAGGTATTATTATATTGTTTATAGTGTGTATAACGAATATCTAATGTCAGCAATGGTCCCTGGGTTTTACTATAAATCCAATATCCTTTCTGGATAAGAGTAAATGCTTATAGAGCAATTTTAAGTGCAACTGAAAAAGAAGTGAATGCAAATAAAACTATTTCCATAAACGAGGACCACCAAATGGCTAAGGCTGAGAGAGCTGGGTATATTTGTTCTTTGCTCTTACACATGATGTGGGTTGTGTTGAAGAGCCTCTGACCAAGACAGCTCTTTGCTCCAGAAGCTTCAGTTTCTTTTACTTCAACAAAAGCAGTCTAATTGAGCCATCTTGATAATGTTTGAAGCATACAGATCATTTACAGTAATGAAAACTTTCATCACTGTGAGAAGTACCCTGATTACAGTAGGACTAGCAGAAAGCAAAACCTTGCTGGGAGAAAAGAGGTAATAATTTTACTTTCAAATTATCATTCTTGAAAGGAATAAAGAAAAAAAAGTAAAAAGAACCTGTCTGAACTGTCAACATCAATGCAAGAAACTTTCTGTTCTATTACGGCTGTTTCAGGACAGTCACTGAAGAGCAGTGATACCTATTGGAAAGTTTCTCATGACACTGACAGGAATGTCACTTGCATGAACAGGAAAAGAAGGAAATACTTAGGTTCAGATTCAGAACTTTCTCTAACTATAATGAGTTTGCCAACCCAAGGATTTTTGATAGGTGTTTGATATTTTGGAGAGTAACTTTGATAATATTTAGTAGACAGAGCTCACCCTAATGTATCTTTCTGTGTTCAGTGACACACAACACAAAGTATAAACTGTTTCAACACAGGCCAATGACTTCAAATAAAGTATTAAAGGAAAAGATCTAAATACAAAAATACTCTTCTTGGTGTCCTCCAAATTCTATTAGGAATCTTTTGTTTACTCATTTTTATTAACTACTGCTGTTAAAGTACATGAAATAAAACAAAACAAAACAAAACATAATAAAATATATTAAGTGTGTGATCTTAAGAAAAATAATAAAATAAAAAAATTAAGGTAAATATGTAATCTTAGAAACACAGAAATACTCAAATAACTTTACTCAGTTCAATAAAAACTGTTTACATCTAACTTGGAACCTATATCTATCTTGTAGGTTTACTTCCCTGAACATTTTAAACAGGTTTTGAGCATTCTTTCTCATATCCCTATCAAATACAAAAATATTGCTTAAACAATATCCAAAAGCCTGTTGTGTGTGGTCTTCCAGGTTTTTTTTGTAATGAACTCTGAGGCAACAGATATCGACCAGATTTCTGAGAAAAAAATCCACAATTACAAGGTTAGATGATCCCTCAAGTTTCTGAATAAGTCATTTCTATTTTTGCTAGGTATATTACAAAAAATTACAACAAAAAAACCCGAACACAAACAAAAACCCTCCAGCCTGCAGAAAAAAAGAAAATTCAGAAAATAAACTACAATGGTATAAAGCATAACTCTGCACAAATTTACAATCCCTGCTAAATATCTGGCTACTCAATGAGCAGAAACTGTTTATCAGAATCTGAATCTGCAGATACAGCAAGTAAAGTGTTTTGCAGTATGACTAAACCCTTTCAACATCTTCAGTGATACTCAAAATCCAAATATGTCTGGTCCATGATGAAATGTTTATACATAAACCGTGAGCTCAGTTCAATTTCCAAAACTTAAATGTGTAGAACTGTTTGAAACACCTCATGCCACCCAAATTGCCTACACAGGGTTTGAAAATATCAGATGGTACCTTTTCTTGCTTTGCCCCAAGATACCAGATTAACAACTAGACATTAGGTCAATTGTCCTACTGCATCTCAAATATCACTAGAAAATTGTGTTCTGCTAGTTGAATCAAGTTTCTAGTCAATATAGCAAACAATGTATAAAGGGATTGTCATCCATCTAAATAGAGATGTCTAAACAAGCGTGAACTGAAAAATTGTTCTCACTCATATGAATGTGCTGAGTGGATCTCCTTGACTTTGTGAGAACTTGGGCTTTTGTGTAAACATCTACCTGCAGATGCTTAGATTCAGATGATTCAGTTTTGATCAGAATATGGATTCTTGTGGGCATATTGGAAGGAAATGGGAGGAGAACAGCCTGAGAGAGAGAAGATTAGGATGGGATGATGTGGAATGAGCTGCCTTAGAGAAACCTTACGTGCCTAACCCCTGAGTTTGACAAGGGGAGAACTAAAACTTTTTTTTTTCCCAAATGCCTACTGCAGTTTTACTGAATTTTAGGTTTCTTACAGAATCTGAGCTGTGATTTTAGCCATACCTTTCAGAATCGTTCTTAAGAAGTTCTATGACAGTAAATCTCTTTGAATGTTTTCTGCACTGCAAAATCTGCTTAAGAAATTTTTGCCACCTCTCACTTTGCTTTCTCAGCTCCCTTTTTTCTTACAAATGCACTGACGTTTGCCCATGGTGTGTCAGAGTCATACTGTAAACCAGCTCAGTGAAACGATCCACATTATAAAATAAGAAAAAAAACGTATTTTAATTTCCAGAGGAGAAAATTAATATGAGACTATATTATAAGTCACATTATTCTGATGATTGTTCTTTTGTCTATGCTATCCCTATGGTAACAATGGTAACAGACAATTACCATAGCAAAATTCCCTCCCTATAGTCACTTAGTCAAGCTGGCAGCAAATTAAAAAAAAAAAAAAAAAAATGTTGATCCAAAACTCTAGACATTAGTAATCCATTTTCTGAGAGTGGGAGCAAGCAGGTGAGCAGCCCTATTTATTTTTGTGTGTCTAACCTGAATTCAGCTGAAATGTGTTTAAATCTAAATGAAGCATTTCAGTAGGCTTTATTACAATTAAGAATATCCATTGGATAGAGTTAATGATCTAAATAGGTCAGACACTTGTCCGAGCAAGAGCTTAAAACATGAACATGTCAGTAATACAGATCAGTGGGAAACAGGGAAATATTAAGAAATTTATAGGCTCAGTGGTAAGAGAAGTGAAAGAAGTGATGACATTGAAAACACAAATGTAACGGGAGGATACAGGCAGAGGTGTAAAGAAGCATAGAGTGAAACAGAGATAAAGAGGATGTGGAGGAAGAGACAAGGGAGCAGTGAACCACACATTACAGGCCAGGGAAGTCCTTCGTGGCTGCAGGCTGGAATGTTACTCCCTAAAAATGGCTCTGCCTACGCAGTCCAGTGGAGAATCTTGCTTTCCCCAGCTATCCATCTTCCCCATGCAGGCAGACGCTGCAAATCCTTCTTGCATATGCCTTATTTGTATCATCTGTATTACCACACACATGACCTCAAACAAACTGGCAAGAAAAGCCTCTTGCTCTCAGCCTACATTCTCATCTTGTTGGATGGGACTGTTTTGGCATAGTCAGTGCTTCTGTTGGTGATTCAGGCATAAGCACATGTAGAAGATTTCACATCTATCCTGTAAGGAAAGCTGCTCAAAAGTGTTTCCAGACTTAACTACATTATGGTCATCTTGATGAGAAAGCTCCTTTTCACATATGATTAAGAGGGAAAAGGACAGAGATAGTGGTTTTCTTTGGCCTTTTTTGAGTTAGCTTGCATGTTTTTTGGTTCACAGTACGTGTTTTTATTTTCAAGAGAGTAATACAGAAAGGGTACAAATCATACACTGTAATACTACATATACTTAAAATATAGTCTTGTGAGTATTTAAGAATTGATCCAAGACTTACTTTATCAGCTTCAGCTTTAACCAATGTCATAGTTACAGGGGCTGGGACCAGTTTATCCTTATGTGGGTAGAACCAAAAACTGTGTATTCTATACTATCTATGTCAGTGCTCATGGGCTGTTAAGAAAATCATGGGTAGCAGCTGCCCAGGACAGACCTCACACCCCAGGCTATAACAGATAAGGAAAGAGGTTCAAGGTCAGGGGAGATGTTAACACCTTCCCACTCAGCAGGAGGAGTCCTCCCTCTTAATGGGCCCATCCATGCCTTGCTCCATGACTCATACAGAGCTCCCCCCAGGAGCTATTTCTGTTTAATGGACCATCAAGGACCCACTGCATGACTCATAGACTGATATCAACCCATTGTGAGATGCTCCACCCAGGGGGAGGAGCCAAGTGCTCCCACCTGGATATAAACTGGGGTTCAGGACAGCACAGGAGGCCTTACCCACTGGATTTCCAGAGGACAAGAGCTACCAGATCTTTTCTATGAGACCCCTGTTTCATCTGGACTGCTACCACCACCCTAACTACAGAGTATCAGGTTGTATTCTGACTCTGGCTGTGGTTTTCCTTTGTATTATTGCTTTTTTTTTTTTTTTTTTTTTTTTTTTTTTTTTTTTTTTAATTTTTTTTTTTTTTTTTTTTTTTTTTTTTTTTTTTTTTTTTTTTCTTATTAAATTGTATTTCTGACTTGGAGTCTCTCACTGGTTTGTTTTCAAACCATTACAACCAATTAGTGTGTCTTTTATAGTAGTTGGAGTAGACAAAGATTTTGTGCTGTACATGCACACTAAATGGTTATATACCTCTTTTTTTTTAGATTTATGATATTAAAGTTTACAGCTATAATTCACTGGAAGTTTTTAACGCTCTAGGTAAAAATAAAAAGTGCCTGAATATATCAAAGAATTTATTAATTAAGTCTGATTCTCTGGGGGTTTGTATCAGTAAGATCCACTGACTGAGCTGAAAAATCTTTTCTGACACGTTATGGCTATTATGGTTCAAAACTTTTTAGCTGGAATGCATCTTGTGTGTAAGATTTACTTTCAAACCTTCCTGCAGCCTGCCATACAACCTAAAAACATTTTAAAGAGCTAGGAGGTGGTCAGTTCTCATTTAAATTAACTACATATCGTTCTATCTTCTTTTTGATCATAACAAATCATAATTGCTGTTAATACATACTTCAAAGCACTGTAAGAAGTAAGTGACATGCTATTCTTCTATGCTATTCTTGTGCTACTTCTTGGCAATAGAAGGTCCATTGTGCATTTTTCTTTCTGAGAATTTTTGGTCATTGCTGTCTGTGGCATGAAACAGATCAAACAAAATGTCATGTTCAGACTGACAGCATAGCAAATATCAGGCATTAGTTGAAAGAAAAGAGCTTTGGAACAGTGTCCTGGTTTGAGCTAGAAGAGCACTAATTTTGCTCAGTGATTTTGCTTTTCAGCTAAATCTCTTCTAAGTAACTGCACTTTCTGAAGTTAACAGCATATTTTTGCAGACACTGTCTGCTTATAAGCTGTGATAAAACTTTTTGTTTACAGTTGCTACCAAGGACTGGTATGCAGAAAGGCTCTTGCTTATATTTGCCTCTGTGCAGACTAAGGCCACTGCTAAATTGTATGCACCACACTGAGGATGCAGAAGGTAAAAGGTGGCACCTGCAGGGAGGAGCAGATAGGACAGGTGACCCTAAACTGACCAATGAGGTATCCCATTCCATATATGTCATATTCAGTGTAAAGCTGAGGGATCATGAGGATCAAGCTCACTTCTTCGATGGCTGGTGCTTGAGGATTACTCTGTCCATTCTGCCTTTGATACTGATCTGTGTATTCCTGAATCCAGTTCCAGAATCCAGCTCCTGAATCTGTTTCCTGTCTGCCACTGAATCCATCCTCTGAAACAAGTTCCTATCTAGTGCTGAGTCCAGCCTGGGACTTCCCCAGTGCCTGCTCCACAACATCGGTTGTGACAGTGGTGTAATTGCTATGGGGGGAGGAGGGAACCGGGGGAAGGCGGGGAGGAGGGAACCGGGGGAAGGGAGGTAGGACAGAGTTGGGTTCAGTATTTGTTTTCTATATCAATCCATAACTTTTTCTCCTTTATTCCCATTTTCTTGTCATTTGTGAAGGGTGAGAGGTTAACAAAGAGCATCTGTCATTTGTCTAGTGTCTAGAACGAAAGGGAAAATAAGGTAGCCAAGGAAATTCCTCTTTAGCCTGAATATTTTAGAGTTGATTATAATAAAAATTCCTATGAACTTCTAATTGATCCTTTCTTTATCTTGTGATGAGGTAAGGACATTGTGAAGATGCATGACTGTAGCTCATCTACCTTGCAACAAGAATACCACTCCGAGGCAATCAGATGTGCTTTAATTATAATTACCAAAAACTAAGTAATGGCAAACTTACACCCAGTATGTTCCTGTAGTTGTAAGGAGCTCTACAGGGCTCCTTACGAAGCAGTGGATTAGTAACTCAAAAAAGTGCTCCATAAATAAGTGCAAATTCTTCCAGAGGGATGCCTCCCTTAAGGCAAAAGACTGAGACATCTCAAGAGTTTCCCATCTGACATTTCAATCTGTATATGCTTTAGCATTCAAAATCCTTCTACTCCTACTGCTATTATACAGCCACCTCTGCAGTGCTTAGTCATCATCAGAAGACGTGAGTGAAAGATCTGTAAGGGTAGTTTTCTCTAGTCCTAACACTCCAAATGTTCAGATTTCCAATTAGTTTTCCAAGTAGATATGCCAGCTCTTAGCACTTTTCATTTCCAGCCTTCTTCTGTCATGTTTTTTGTTGTAATGCATTCACCCTTTGAAATAAGTTGTGAGTAGCACATTTAGAGTAGCAGGAAGAATAAGCAAACTTTCAGACTTGACAATAATTGCATTTTCTATGACAGGCTTTGATGTCTTCTGTATTCACATCTATCTCTTATAAACACATCTAAGAAATGACTACCAAAAATAAACCTCATTTTTTCTTCTACTCATCATATTAATTTTGACAGTCTAAAGTAGTCTACATGCATTCACATTATTTCTCAACTAAGCAAAGTACGCAGGAACAACAAAAACATAGAAGTGCAAGATTTTTCCTGTCTTTGGAGAGAAATTTTCAAAAGATAATAGAGCATCTAACTAATAAATCAACAGTGTGAAACAATGAAGAGTAGTGCACATTTTGTTAAAAGCATTACCATGACAAACACAGATCAATAAATGCTGGAAAAATAGTGATAATAATAAATTTGCTGATGTTAGAAGCTGCAACAACTAAAAAAAAAAATAAATCTACAATTAAAATTAATAGTCAATACAAAAGTCCTGCTTTTTATATTTTTGTAGGAGTTCTTGATTTTTGTCTGTAAGAATACACTCTTTTCATTGATTATCATTATTAGCTATTTACTTTACAGATTTTCTTAACACGTCTCTCACCTGCACCCAAAATACACTTGTAAATTAAAAATATAGCATTACCTTCTTTTCAAGGAAGAAAAAGGTGACATATTTCCTCTAGTGATGTTCCTCTTTTTGGAACTACTTATTGTTAAAGGTACAGTGTCTTTCTATGAATTGGGCCACATGGTATGAGGCAGATGCACTCAGAAACATATGATCTCTTTTAACTCACACAGGAATAACCAGTAGTCCTGAATCAGACTGAGCGAGAACCTTGCCAAATATTATTCAAGCCTTGTTGAAGGTTGTCCTCCGAGGACACCGTTTTCCAATTTTGCAAGGGAGTGAGCTATTTATGTCGGTGTTAGCAGGTCAGGTATTCTGTCAAGAAATAGTGAAGAACAGGTTGATCACAAAAGCAGTTGTAAAAGTCACTTACTTCTTAACGTTCTCAAGCGTGTACTATATGGTGTACCTTTAAGGAATCTGTATTCTAGAAAGTGGGCTGAAGGAAATGCATAAGCCAGCAATAAAAAAACAAACTCCCTCTATTTTATGGTGAGAATGAAGCATCTTTGTTAAGTATAACTGTATCTATAAAAGGATATGATTCTATTAAATGTAAACATTTGTAGATACCTGCATAAGAACTTCTGTTTCTGAGCTCCATATGCTGTTCGAACCTAGGTTTCTAAGCAACATTTAAGACATTTAGCTAGTCCTGTTAGCTTCTCTACAAAAGGGCATGTTTCTGAGTCCTACCTGCCAATCTTGGGCAGATATTCTGGAGGAGATTGTAATGTGGATTAGAAAGCATAACATGCCTACACCAAGGGAACTGGATTGACTCTTTATATACTTTGTAGCTGTGTGACAAGATGTAGCTGGCCCCAAGAGTGACCATTTCTCTGTATTAGTAAAAAAAAAAGTCAAGTGTGATCGGTTCCTACACAGTCATCCTTACTGGAGATGAAAAATGCAGGTCATATGTATTCCTCTCCAGGATGTTTGTGAAATAATTTAAAAAGGATATTAACAAATGAACAAATAGCAAACATATATTTAAATTTCAAGAGCTACAATTACTTTTCAAAACATGTTTAGATACTCTTAAAGAAAAACAAAACTTTCTCTGTTACTTGCAAAATAATATTAGTAAAAATGAAATTAATATGAAATAGAAATACAAATGAAATAAAAAAATACACATTTATCATTTACTGAAAAATAAGAGCAAGACATAACCTTAAGGTAACACAATTTGTAATGATGTAAGTTTAAAAGTGCATTTTGGTGGACTCTTGCTAACACAGAAAATCTCTTCTACTTTCTTCACACACGTTTATTAAATATTTTTTTCTAAATGCATGTTTAGATAAATGGTGTGTCATAAAACTACAGCAGAAAATCATTTAAGGTACACTGTATCTTTACAGAGGTTACTGTAAGACCTTTCAAGAAAAAAAAAGTACTTCTCTAGTTTTGGTAATAGGAAGGTGGTGGGTACTGCAGTGAGGAATTTAGGAAGACTTTGACAGAAAATCTTTGTGTCACAGTCTATTTATAATTTATATTCACAGATGGCAAGATATGTGGTGTGACAAGTAGAAATAATCACTCTGTCATATTCACTAAGCCTATTCATACAGATGTGATGTTCATAATACATTTTTCAGCATTGTAAGAACACAAAGGCACGGGGTTTTTCTACTACTTACTCTTGAAGAGAAACTTTCTGTCTGGTTTGCATTACAGATTCGTCTTGTGTTAAGAAGTGAACTTTTCTACCTCTTGTTATGCTATTGTTTTATTGTTCAAATAAATTATTGGTTTTCAGCCACACAACTATTGTTGTCTTAAATTGTTCCACCAATTCACCAGCATCCCTGCCATTCACCAGCAGAAGAGGGACCTCTCCCTCAGAGTGGGGACCTCTGTACTTCTACATATTGCACTCAAAACATGTTCTTCACTATTACTTGCAAAACATTCCAACAAAAAGCGTGTTGCTTTTTGTTTTTGTTTTTGTTTTTTTTTTTTGGTCACAATTTTCCTTTCATACACAGCCAGTAACTTTTTAAAAGCTTCTTAAACTATTGCTTTCAGGGTCTGTGCTGCATCTCCATTATTTCTCTTCTGAGAGTTGTAGCAATGCAAGATTTTTTTTTATTTTTTTTTATTTTTAATCTTGTCTTTTACTACTGCAATTCAGCTGCTTCCAGTCATGCCACAACTACTGTAATAACAATTTTAAAAACCTTATAATCAATTTGGTACATATTAGTGCTCTGTTTAGTGAAGTGAATAATCAGCTGGACAATAGCTACAAACTGGAGGAGCTATAATCTAATGTGATATAATAGAACTTGGAGGGAAAAAAAAAATCAAATTCACAAGGAAAGTGAACTGATCAGCAAGACACTCAAGTTTACTGTATAGTACTCAGATAATTGTGTCATTGGTTAATTTTAGAAAAAGTACAATTTCTTAAAATAATTTATAGATGTATTGAAAGATAAACCTACTTGACAAATATTTACAGTTCTATAAGTGATTACATTGTTTCATTAAAAAAAAAAGAAAAAAAAAAAACAAAAAACAAAAGTTTTCAAAAAGATCAGGCAATGATCAGATCTTCTATGGAGTTATGAAACAGTGGTCTGACAGACTACCGAATTCAAGAAGTATTCCTGGTTGTTATAGCATATATGCAATGTGAGAAGTTTTAGGTTTTGGCTACTCTATACTTTTTAATCTACTCTGTAGAGTGAAGATCAGGTTCGGGATCATC
>NW_008626126.1:0-44907 GCF_000691845.1 Merops nubicus
CACGAGAAGGAGAAAGGCCACTACATTGGGTGCAAGAGTGCCCAGGAGGATCCCAAGCTGTCCCAGGCAGCCCGTGCCATGCAGCTGCAGAACGACCGGCTCTACAAGAAGGCCTACAACGACTCCAAGACCCAGATCCACATCCCAGTGGATGCCTTGTCTGTGCAGGCAGCCAAGGAGTGCCAGACACTGGTCAGTGACGTCGACTACCGCCAGTACCTTCACCAGTGGACCTGTCTGCCCGACCAGAACGATGTGATCCATGCCAGGAAGGCCTACGACCTACAGAGTGATGTGTGTATACATAGAGTTGTAGTAGTTACCATTTAATGCATTAGAAACTTATATTGGTGGCTTGATAATGTACAGTCACAAAAGATTCAGCTTTAGGCTTCCTCAGTTTTTCACATTTCTGCTATTTTCAGCTCTTCTTTAGAGGTAATATCAATACTTTTTAAGTTTACAAAAGCTTTAGTTGCTCTCTGCTGTGTTATGTGTGGTCTTGGAGCGTTGTGATCCAAGATGAAGGTTTTATATCTCTTTGATGGGACTAACATCTGTTTAGTAATAACATCTGTTTGCTGCTTTGGAATCAGGTGGCTTTTGTCAAGTTGACACAGGTAAACAAGAATAACAATTTAATTGCAAGAAAGCTGTGTAAGAGGGCAGGTAAGATGTTTTAGTGGCTGATTTCAAAGCAGGAAGAGTCAGCACAGCTGAGTTCCTGAACTGACTTTTCTATTCAGCCAACATCCATCTCTGTCCAACACAGGTAAACAAGAATAACAATTTATTTAATTGCAAGAAAACTGTGTAAGAGGGCAGGTAAGATGTTTTAGTGGCTGATTTCAAAGCAGGAAGAGTCAGCACAGCTGAGGTCCTGAACTGCCTTTTCTATTCAGACAAATCTGTTTGCTGCTTTGGAATCAGGTGGCTTTTGTCAAGTTGACACAGGTAAACAAGAATAACAATTTAATTGCAAGAAAGCTGTGTAAGAGGGCAGGTAAGATGTTTTAGTGGCTGATTTCAAAGCAGGAAGAGTCAGCACAGCTGAGTTCCTGAACTGACTTTTCTATTCAGCCAACATCCATCTCTGTCCCTCCATTTCAATTATGAACTTTGGAGGTGAGATTCATGTTCCTTCCTGAAGGATTTGCTCAATTAAAACCGAAATAATGTTGCCTGATACCATTTTAGGGTTTATACAGTTAGCTCTAGTCCCCATTACCTTTATGACCTTTTTCTCTCCTTTTTGTTACATTTCTTGGTGGGCAGTTTGTTGTTTTTTTGTTTGTATTTATAAGCTGTTGAATTAACTAGAGGAAAAATATTCGGGAGGGGACAGGATGACTCTTTTAAGATCTTAACACTCATTGCTATTAACAGCAATTCTGCTTAGTTGTTTCCCCTCTGTTTAACTTGACATGGTTTAGAATGTGCTGTTCTACTAAAAACCTGGTTCCCAGATTGTATTTTACTTATGACATTGAATGTTTCTTGTACACAAACCAGATTTATCTGGCTCTAGCTGATGTGACATTTTCTAACACATGCTGCTCTGTAAAGTTTAAAATAACTAAGTCATTTTAAGCCTCATGTTTTCCTTTTCTGATACAGGCTATCTATAAATCAGACCTGGAGTGGCTCCGTGGGATTGGCTGGTTGCCTAATGACTCTCCAGAGGTCAAGAGAGTGAAGCAAGCCCAGGATCTGCTGAGTGATAACGTGTATCGGACGCCTATCGAGCGCCTGAAGTACACCAGCATTGTTGATTCTCCAGATGTTGTTCTGGCCAAAACCAACGCTGAACAAGTCAGCATTGTAAGTTACAACCTTCTTAAAGTTGTCTTCAAGCTATAAATGGTTCAGAGCTCACTGCTACAATATAACATGGAGCAGTGGTATTTTAAATCAAGATTCTTGCTTTTCTAGAGATTTTGTTTTTAGAGATGATAATTCAGGAGAGATTGATGGCATTTTATGTTCTTGACAAAGGAAATTCCAGAATTACAGTATCATAATATGAACTATTTTCACAACCTAAATACTCCAGAATTACAATATCATAATATGAACTCTTTTCACAGCCTAAATACAAAGAAGCCTGGGAAAAGGACAAGACTATGATCCATATTATGCCAGACACACCTGAAATCAACCTAGCCAAGACTAATGCTGCTAATTATAGCCAGGTATGCTTATCATTCTGTTTTCTGCTTCTGTAAAACAGTGTGTGTATCCTGTGAATTTTAGTATTCTGTGATGTTACTTACAAAGCTGAGATTAAATTATGTGAATCTCATTGAAGTCTGTCCTCAGACAGGGCTTACAACATTCCCTTCCCTCTGTTGAGTATTCTTTTAAATGAAATTTATTTTAAATTTATTTTTAAATTATATGCTTGTATACAACTGTTTAAAAATCAGTACTATCATGCATGACTGAGATGCTGTTTTGCTGAAATGGAGGTGAGCCCAAGGCAGAGGAATATTTTCTTCCCTCTGCTGAGTATTCTCCTAGACATGTAAAAATAAATGCTTGCATACAACTGTTTAAAAATTAGTAATATCATGCATGACTGAGATGCTGTTTTGCTGAAATGGAGGAGAGCCCAAGGCAGAGGAATATTTTCCAGACTTTTACAAACACCTTTCTCTGCAGTATAAGTTGCAGAACTGTTGTTGCAGGTACTGGACAAGTTTGAAAGGCAGTAAGATTTCCAGCAGTATTTCTAGCTGGGAGCAGGAGTAATGCATAAAAAACCCTCTTGCAGTAGTTCAGCAAACAAATGGCAATCAATCAGCTATGTGATTTTCTTTTTAATGGCAAAAAGTAGAATATTTATCATATGTGTGATATTTTGCTGTCTTTTTAGAAACTTTATAAAGGAGCTTGGGATGAGATGAAGATGAGTTATGATCTGAGAGCGGATGCAATCCCAATCAAGGCAGCCAAAGCTTCTAGAGAAATTGCTAGTGATGTAAGTTCCAAAAGAGGTATTTAGCTCCTCACATGTTGTAAGAGCTATTTCATGACAACTGTTAATAATGGTGGTCTTTGCTCTTTCACCCAGTATAAATACAAACTGGAACACGAGAAGCAGAAGGGACATTACGTCGGAGTTCCAAATGCTCAAGAAGACACAAAAATGAACTTTGCACTCGGTATAGGCAAAGTTCAGAGTGAACTGGAATACAAGAAACACTTTGCCAAGTGGAAGACACAGTGTCACCTCCCAGCAGACATGGTGTCCATCGTGTCAGCCAAACAGGGGCAGTCTTTGGTCAGCGACGTGGATTACAGGCACTACCTGCACCAGTGGATCTGTCTGCCAGACCAGAACGATGTCATACATGCTAGGAAAGCCTACGACCTGCAGAGTGATGTGAGTCAACATGAAGGCTTCATTTATGACCCTATTGTCTCTTCTCAGCCTGCTTCAGCCCTAAATAGTGGCAATCTCCTGTTGAATTCAGTGGATTGGCTTTGCTGTTCGTTAGGAATGCAAATTAAGTGCCGCTGTTAGTGCCACGTTTGAGGGGTGATAAATACAAATATTGTGCTCACCTGGCAATCACTGCTCTTTTAACCAGTAGAAATAAATGGCATTATTTATGAATCTTGCTGGATTGGACAGGGAACTGTGGTTAACAGCATGGACCCTATTATTTTTTTCTCCCAGGCTGTATATAAATCTGATTTAGAATGGCTACGGGGTATTGGATGGCTGCCAAATGACTCAGTTGGAGTCAACCACGTCAAATATGCTGGAGATATCCTGAATGAGGTAACAAAATGTTTTTCAATACTAAAATTTTCTTAAGGGTATTTGTAATTTAAAGTATTTTTAATGGTTAAATACGTCAATATTTTTTTAAAACCAAAAAAAAACCCCAGAACTGGATTATTTCCACAGCTTTCATTGTGTGTGGAGAGTTTTTCTTTTGATGTAAACATTCTCCTCTATGTATTCAGAATTGTTGTGTTAGCTATAGAATGTTCCAGTCTAATCTGACTGTTCATCTTTTCTCTCAAACAGAGAAAGTACCGTACAAAAGCTGAAACTCTTCCATTTACTGCAGTGGATGACAGAGTTGACTATGTCACAGCAAAGAAAAGTGGGGAAATTCTCAGTGATGTAAGTTCTTTTGGTTTTCCAGGCTGTTAAATTGTTTGGTATATTTACATGGTGGGATGTTATCTTTAAAAAGGTATTGATTTAATCTTTTTTTTTTTAAAAGAAATGTAAAAGAATTTTCAATCCGTCTCAGGGAATTCTGTGACTGGGTGACATAAAGATGCACAGGGTGTCACTAGCACATGTCCACCAATTATGAGGGAAGAAGTTCCTCGAGCAAAGTGACACTGAGATGAGAAAAGAGATGTGAAAAGCCAGTGCTAGTTCTGCAACCAGTCCCTTCTTTCTGCCTTGGTTGATATAATTGGCAAAATGAACATAAATAGCTATTTGTACTCCTGGCAACCATAATGTTTCATCTTTCTCACTTAAGCCAGTGAGTTTACACTTTTTAGTTAACTGTGTAACAATAAACATGAGCAAAGCTGGTGCACTGCCAGCTTGCTATTCTATATGTTTTTGAAGGAGGAGGTCCTGCTGAGTATAGAGATTTGCTCTTAAAAAAGCTTAAAATCTATTATCCTGGCTCAAACTTCTTTCTTGGCTATTAGCTGTACATCCCTGTAGACCAAACAGCAAAACATTGGCTTCAAAGATTCTTTCCTCTACACCCAGCTGCCTTGGAACAAGTTTTTAAATTGCTTCTGAGAATTTTTGTAATTTCTTGTCTTCTATATTTTAAAAGAAAATACCCACTTGGATGTATATTTAATGTGTCGTGTCTAATAGCCTTGCAAATTCAGGGGTTTATACCTTATTACATGCATAAATTCCATGTCTTCTTACTATGTTTTCTTAGTTTTGTGGTGATGCTTCAAGGCAGGCATTTCTTTCTCTGTTCTAGATTAAATACCACAAAGAATGGAATGAGGCCAAGACAAATTATACTCTAACAGATACACCACAGCTAGATATGGCCCGAGAGGCAGCCAGAATTCTTAATCAGGTATGTGCTCTCTCCTTGGCAGCTTCTACCCACATTCATTACTCTTTTGAGGAATTTAAAAAGCTTACCTTATTAACAACATCCTAAAGGAAGGATTTATTATCCTTACACTTTAATATAGGTTACCTATACTGAGTAGCAATTATAGTAGTGTTGAATTCCTCCTCACTTTTATATTCCACAGAATCTATACAAGGAAAGTTGGGAGAAAGAAAAAGCCACTGGTTACCTCTTGCCACCTGACACTGTGCAGATCTGTCATGCCAAACGCTCAAGTGATGTCCAGAGTGAGGTAAGAATTTTTCTCCTTTGGGTGGCAAGTTTTTGGAAGTTTGGACATGTTAAAGATCTTGCAAATTCAGCAACATACAGAGGAAGCTTTCCACTAGGGCTAAACATCCAGCAGACCTTTCATGACCCAGAAAGTCCACTGTTCTCCAAACCACTGAGCCAGCTTTGTTATGATGGATTTTAACAGATAGCAGTGCTCAAAGGTCAGGTTCTCATTTCCATCTCCACTTTCTCCAGAAACAGCCCTTTCAAAATCAGCCAAGGTGGACTTCCACCTTTTATAAATGTTAAATAATTGAAGTAATATTTTGCTTATAATATATAGCTCTGATTTCACTTGCTGGCATATTATGCACATTACATTTTAACCTTTTGCATACTGGATGCTGAAATTATTACACGACTCTTAGTCTGAAGGTAATTTTTATCAAAACAGTCTGAGTTTATTAAGTGTATATAACTTAAATAAGCCTCCACACTTCATTCTCAAATAATTTGTTACAAAACTGGGACTAAATGCACTTAGTAGAAAATATTTTCTAATGAGGCTTCCCTTTTGTGTTGAGAATATTGTTTATTGAAAAATGGTAGCCTATTAGTCTAGAAAATTGAATGTTTTGAAGTGGAATGTGAAGTTACTGTTTGTGTCATATCTTTATCCTGTCATGTGCTGACACCCCAAGAGTGCCCTCGATGACAACCTGCCTCATCTGTTCTTTGTGTTGCCAAAACCTCTTCACAGGTTACAAACAGAGCAGATCTCATCAGTGTTGATTTCATACATGTTTCTCTCTTCTCCCATCAGCTGAAATACAAAGCTGACTACGTCAAACAACGAGGTCACTACGTTGGAGTTGCCAGCATGAGGGATGACCCCAAACTGGTGTGGTTCGAGCACGCGGGCGAGATCCAGAACGACAGGCTGTACAAATCAGACTATAACAAAACCAAGTCCAAGGTTCACATCCCTGCAGACATGGTGTCCTTGGTAGCAGCAAAGGAAGGTCAGAACTTGGTCAGTGACGTTGACTACCGCCAATACCTGCACCAGTGGACCTGCCACCCTGACCAGAATGACTGCATTCAAGCCAGGAAGGCCTATGACCTGCAGAGTGATGTAAGTGAGATCACATCCCTACTAGGTCCTCTCCACTTAGTCTGGTCTAAGGATATAGTCTGTATTATGTAAGACTGAAAAAATGGCATCCTGAATTAAAGGCTTTCCTTTTTTGTTATCTTTTCTGACTTTAGAATATTTATAAATCTGACTTGGAATGGCTTCGTGGCTGTGGTTGGATTCCTCTGGATTCAGTGGAACATAAGAAAGTTAAGCATGCACAAGAGCTGATAAATAAGGTAGGAGAAAATATTGTAGCAGCTCCATGAGCAGCTCTTCTCATGCACAGTATTTAATACAATATTTTGTCTCTTTGCAGAGAGCATATACAAAAGAAGCCCTTGATAACTTCTCCAATTATACCAGTGTGGTTGACACTCCTGACATTGTTTTGGCAAAGATTAACTCTGTCAATCAGAGTGATGTATGTACCTTTTTTTTTTTTAAATAGAAACTGTTGCATTACTAAAATTGGTGCATGACTTAATTGCTTTTGCTAAATTATACTGTGTTTAGCCTTATGTATCTGTGTGTCTTTAATAACAGACTTTCACTGAGGTAGATCAGTTTAGTAAGAAGGGATGAAAATGAACATAATATTGCTATCCAAACTAATTTTACATTTTTCTGTAGAAGAGGATAGCATGTCCCTTACTTAGTTGGCATTGATTTTGCTTATAATAGTTGAAAATTGAGTCCTGTTGATGAACAGCAGTTAGTTGTGTAGTGCTAGTGGAGTTCCTGGTGTTGCTGCTAACCTGTATTTGCTGGTTAGTATGTTTAATTTCACTAGAATAATGGATTTTGTGGTGTGACATTTGCCTGTGTGGTAGTGTCTGGAATGTACCACACACCATTACTGAAGACATGATAAAACACCAGAAAATTAAGGTCTGATGAATGGATTAGTTGAGATAATTTATTTCTCTCGTGGAATTAACATTGTGTATGTTTTTCTTTTGTAGCTAAAATACAAAGAAACATTTAACCTTGAGAAAGGCCAGTACATTGGGTCTGATGATACTCCTGCACTGAACCATGCCAAGGACATGTCTGTACTCTACAGTGATGTAAGTTTTGAGAAACATCTCACTAAGCTTTCATTTGGCTGTTCTGAAAGGAACAGCATGGGAACCAAACTTCAGAAAACTGTTCTATTTCTCTGTCTGTCTGCAGGGTGACACTGGGAAGGTTATTTTAGTCTCTTTGTTCTCCAGTTTTCCCAGTTTGGATTGTTAGGATAAGGGTCTTTTCTTTCTTGAACCAATCTTAAAACACTGTTGTGTGGTGTTTAGAAGTAGTAATAGCAGTAGTAGGAGTAGAGTTTGCACTACAAAACCACTTTATAAGTCCATCCATTAATATTTTCCTAGATTACTGGTGAAATTTACTTTTTTTTTTAATAAGAGAGGGAAATAGTAGATGAATTACATTATTAAGCAGTTACTTTTGAGTAGTCTCACTAATTTTAATGGGAAATCTCTATTTTATGAAAAATATCTACTCATTCAGATGAGTAAGCACTTCATAATTTAGTCTGAAGGTAAATATATTTGATATTTAACAAAATATGATGTATTAGAGAAGTGCCACTGACACAGTTAATGCTCTTATAATGAAAAATAGCATTACTTGGAGATTTTTCCCAGTTGTGAACAGGTATCAATAACATTATCAATATTTTATACTCACTTTTAAACAAGATCTCATACCTCCAGTTTGGATATCTTTATTACTCTTCTGGCTGAGAAATGTTAAGTTCCAAATATAGTGAGTAAATAGAGAGATGCTCAAATTTGTGCTGAGGTACCTTCCTGAACTGGAACACAAAATTCCTCAGAATAAACATTCCTCACTTAGTTTATTAGGATAGTTCATGGAATAAGGAACAACTCTGTAAGAGCAGTCACATTCCATGTTCATATAAATGGCAGCCAGACTTCTTGGGTAGGATAACTTGTTATTTTCTCAAAACCTGTATATTTTTTTTTTGTGTGTTTGTCTAGAAACTTTATAAAAATGCTTGGGAAATCAGCAAGCCCCTGGGGTACACTCTGGATGAGAAATACATTCCACTTGTTGGAGCAAAGCATGCAAACCACATCAACAGTGAGGTTAGCAGGAATTTTCCATTCTGCCACATTTTTTTTTGGTCCCCCTCTACATTTTTCAAATGAAGTTTAAAATTTCCCCATGATTCTTTTGCAGCTTAAATACAAGGCAATATATGAGAAGCTGAAAGGCCATTACCTGGCTGGGAAGGACATCAGTGATTTCCCCAGTGTCGTTCATTCCCTGGAATTCCAGAAGATAAGGAGTGCGGTAAGGAGAGAATGAGTCTTGCTGGAGGAGTTTCCATTTTCTGAGGGTTTTTTTTTGTGTTATATATTAAAGCATAAATAATACAATGTTCAGTAACATCAGTAAAAGTGTTTTCAACATGTTTATGCTTCCTGAATAGTTATTTTGCACGTGGCTTGAGTAATTGAACTTGCAACGATTTAGGAGATGAAGAAGGGACTTGTTTGAGTCTGAGTAGCAAGAAAATCTATGTGACTTGGGATTCTTTTGCTTTACAAAAAGAAAAAGTGTTAATTTTGAATTGAAATAAGAATTTAAGAACTGGAGAAGTAAATGCACACTGGGTGTTTTTTTATTACCACTGCACATATAGCACATCATGCAGGGCATACAGTTTAATCTTCATTCAGACAGGAAGATTTAATAGATTAAAAACATGTTTATGGCCTATGGCTTTTTTTATCTTGAAGGCATGTTAGTTTTCTCACCAGCTGTTAAATCTGGTCATTCTTTCCCTTCTAGAAGCACATCAGAATAAATGGTGAGCAATGTTGAAGTTAAGATTTCATCCTGTCAAGCTACTAAATCCAAAAAACATGCCTCAGATTATGCTAGAACCTGTAGTTTTATTAGAGTCAAAATTACCCAGTAAACTGCTATATTCTCCTCTTGCCTTTTCCCCAATCTTTCCTTTTCAGTTGGCATACAGAAAGAATTATGAAGACACCAAAGCACATGTCCATATTCCAAGTGACATGATGAACCACGTGCTGGCCAAGAAGTGCCAGTATATCCTCAGTGACCTGGAATACCGATCCTACCTCCACCAGTGGAGCTGTTCACCTGAAGAGCATGATGTCATTCAAGCCAGAAAAGCCCAGGAAATTCTGAGTGATGTAGGTGTTTCATTGAGTTGTTTGTCATTTTAGCAGCCTTTCATGTAATTTTTCTCAAGGCATTTAATATAATATGCTTTCAAATAGCTTCTATAGTAGAATCATAAAATCCTTTAGGTTGGAAGGGACCTTTAAGATCATCAAGTCCAACCCTTGAGCCATTAGGGCTCTAAAGTCCTCTGCCAAAACAGATCAGAATCTGTCAGGGTTGGAAGGGACCACAAGGATCCCCCAGTTCCAACCCCTCTGCCATGAGCAGGGACACCTCCCACTAGATCAGGCTGCCCAGAGCCTCCTCCAGCCTGGCCTTAAAGACCCCCAGGGATGGGGCCTCCACCCCCTCCCTGGGCAACCCATTCCAGGGTCTTAAAGATAAAAGTATTTAAAGATGAAATTCATAACCATGGATTTTAAACTTCCAGCTAGATTGGAACTACTGAATGAGCCTGAGTCAGGCTCAGTGGTAACCTTTTGCACTGAGTTTGCACAAGGGGAAGATACTGAATGTAGAGAGGGAGGAAATTGTACTTTCTTCAAGGAGAAGGCAAATTTGTCCCTAACTTGATATTTTTTTTTCTGTATAGGTGGTGTATAAAGATGACTTAAATTGGCTGAAGGGACTTGGATGCTATGTCTGGGATACGCCACAAATCCTGCATGCCAAAAAATCATATGACCTCCAGAGCCAAGTAAGCACAGTTTCCTCAAATGAGTAAATCTTTATAAGATATTTTTTCTTCTGTTTATGATTCCCTGGGCCTGACACCTGTCCAGAGCAGAATGAGGGAATTCCTATTATAACAGAAATATTTTGTTCAAGTTGTTATAGTAAACTCTTTCAGCTTTGTCTGCAGAGGTGTGATCACTTCTGTTATTGAAAGAGCAGAAAACTTAGGACAATGGAGTGACAGCAGGGTTGTGGGTTTCAATAGTGAGAAGATAATACTTGAACTCTGTATGCCAGCCTGTGAGCAAGATACCTCAGTGAGACATTTATGGTGGGAAAACAATGTCTGTTGCCTTGCTGATTGTACTCTTAGCCTACTAGATGCTATTTGCAGTTTTCATTATTCCTTAGTTCTGTGGCTATATATTAAATATTTCTCTTCTATAGCCTGTCACTTTTAAATCTGATCTTAACTGGGCTGTCACCCTGGGCTTCAGTTGTCCAGAACTGATTTTAAAGGAAGCTGGCAGGGAATATCCTGGTCATTTTCAGTGTCAATATTTTGGTTTGTTTTGTTTCCTTAGATCAAATACACAGCTGCAGGAAAAGAGAACTTGAAGAACTTTGGTGTTGTTACTGACACTCCTGTCTATGTGACTGCAGTGCAGAGTGCTGTCAATGCCAGTGATGTGAGTCTCCCCACCTCTACTCAGCCTTCTCCCCCTGCTCCTGCTGAGAATCCAAACAACTTAACCAAAACTTTCATCTCACAGGTGAAATACAAGGAAGACTACCACAAAAACAAGGACAAGTACACAACTGTGCTTGAAACAGTAGATTATGAAAGAGTTCAAAATTTGAAACATCTCTTCAGCAATGTAAGTGTTTCTAAAAGTTTGGTTTTATTTTCTCTTAAGGTGCTGCTATGTGGGATTTTTGGGTTTTATTTTTGTTCATTTTGACTTTGAACATCCAAGCATGGAGTTTAGCAAAGCCAATGACAGCTCTATGCATGACTTGAGTATGGGGAAGATGCTGTATTTCAGTCAGAGGGTATCTCTTCTAACTGTAGTTACAGTCTTATCAAAATACATGCATTTATAAATTGATTTCCTGAAGTTAAGAGCAACTGAAAAAAATTAAGCCCTTGTATGAAAATGGACATGGATAGTTAGAAAGCACTTTTGTCACCTTTTAGGGGCACTGTCAAGGCTAAACTAGTCTTGATATTAAGTAATGGTTGCAGAATATAAATAAAAAAGGCTTTTTACCCTATGTGTATAACCAGAAGGGCTTTTGATTTCTGTTTGTTGTTGGTTATTACCCAGCAGGAGAATTTTTCCACTCACAGAGACTTTCTTTTTCCCCTTAGAACCTCTACAAGGAAGCCTGGGATAAAGTGAAAGCAACTGGCTATATATTGCCCTCTGATGCTGTACCCCTGACACGTGCAAAAGAGCTGAAGCACAATGCTAGTACTGTAAGTGAATAAAAAACTTCCTTGGGTTTAATCCCATCTTCAGGTCTGGCAATGAAATCCTTCAGGCCTTGCATGAAGGCAGATAGATAGACAGACAGATAGATATAGGTGTGTATATAGACATAATAAAGGAGGTTTTAAATTATCTTTTATTTTTAATTGAAATATAGTATGTATTTGTAGGTAATCAATTTTCTGTAGTGATAATTTTGATAACAGTCTTTGCTGCTTCTTTACATTAAAAAAACCCTCCCATTTCATAGTAATAGAAACTGTTTCTTCAAAATGTCTGGTTAGGGCTTTTTTTTAGTCTAAATTTTCATAAGCATCAAAAACACCAAATGTATTCAAATGATGTCTTACCAAGTATAGAAGAACAAAATCTTATGCTTCACTGGACTTGAGGTTTATAAGAGATCACTCACTTCATTGATAGCTTTAAATGAAAAAGCTGGAACAATAAATAAATAAAGAGCTTATTCTATATCTGTTTATATTTAAAGTCTTCTAGCCAGCTATTGTTACTTTTAAAACTTGATAATTATGATGTGCACTCTTGTTTTCCATTTTAATTTAAATGGATAAAAAGATCCTGCTTTCAAGGCTTTCTCTGCTTCTTGGACTCAACAAAATGATTTGTTTACTGATGAATTTTGTTCCAAAAATCCAGTTAACTTATTGGAATCACTTATTTGTTGCCTTTCTTTTCATCTGCTCAGGTGAAATACCGAGAAGAATATGACAAGTTTAAAGCACTGTACACAATACCCAGAGGTGTTGAGGATGACCCCAACACAGCAAGGTGCCTTAGAGTTGGAAAGCTTAATATTGATGTAAGTGTTGCCTCCTGGTGTGTTTTCCTGATAAAATCTTACTTCTCTCAGAAGAGACTACTCAAAGAACCCACATGCCTTCATCCAGATACCACCTTTCCACACGTGATTGGCAGTGTTCAGTATTTGCTAAATTCTATAATACACCTACAAACTTATCAAACTCATTAGCTTTCAAATTGCCTGGAAGGCTAAAACTTTTATGTGGTATGTTTATGTGTAAAAATGGAACACTGCAGAGTCCACCTCCTTTTAACACCTGTGTACAATGAAAATTTGACAAATCCTATTTTATCACCCTTGTTAAAGTTCTGCAAATGATTTTTAGAGCAGGCAAGATGTGAATTTTGGTCATAGCCAAAGTGATTGCTCCCCCATTAACGTTGCATGAAAATGTCAATAATTTTGCTTTAAATTTATGAACAGTTAATTTTGCTTCAAATTTATGAGCAGTTAATTTTGCTTCCAATTTATAAACAGTTAATTTTGCTTCAAATTTCTCAACAGTTAATTTTGCTTCAACAATTTCTCAACAGTTAATACTCAGGCCATTTTTCAGCATTATTAATGTCCTGCTTTACCTCCACAGCGTCTCTACAAGGAAACCTATGAGAAGAACAAAGCCAAAGTCCACATTGTTCCAGACATGGTGGACATCATCTCTGCTAAGGATGCCCAGAAGAAAGTCAGTGAGATCGACTACCGCACACGCCTCCATGAGTGGCTCTGTCTGCCAGACCTCCAAGTCAATGCCCATGTTAGGAAAGTAACTGATCAGCTCAGTGATGTAAGTTCCCAAATCAGAACGTTGCAGTTCCACCAGTTCAGCCACCCCTGTCTGCAAATTGTCTTTTATGATTGGGTTGTATAAAGTGTGGAAACTTGGGAAATCTGAGAAAATCCTGGTGGTGGGAAACTTCTACACGCTTGCCTTGCCCAAGAGGTGGCCAGCAAGCTGTCAGTAAATCATTGCCCAGTAGGGTACACAAGTAGATTTTTTTTAAAAAAATAAATGGATTTTTTTTGTTATCATTTATTGGCCAAACTAAAGCAATGAAGAGAAATTATTTAAATTCCAAAAGGAATTATTCTGATTTTCCCCAACTGAAAAAAAAAAGTCAAAACACTGATAAACTTGCTTCCCATCATTTGACAGTTGAATTTTAGTCTAATTTATCAATCAGAGATTATGTCCTGGTAGAAATCTGACAGATGGCTTCTTTGCTCTGGTACCTTAGGTGATATACAAGGATGATCTTAACTGGCTGAAAGGCATTGGCTGCTTTGTTTGGGACACTCCTGAAATTCTCCACGCCAAACACGCCTACGAGCTCCGCAGCGATGTGAGTGGATGCACTGGTTTAATTCTGAGTTTTTTTCCCTCCATTGCATTAAAAGGATGGAGTAGCTTTGTTCTGCTCCAGATGTAATCTGTAAAATGTTATATATCCTCCTCTCCTGAGCTATTCATATATGATTATTTAAATTGTACTGCTCTAGAAATAGATATCGTCAGGTTACCTCCCATTCAGGAAAGCATTAAGCCTTAAATACTTGTCTTCTCAGCACCTAAAACAGTAAGTCTTCAGTCAGAACCTTTGAAGTAAAGCAGAAATGATGCAGAATTCATTTAAAAAAAAATAAATAGCTTTTTGATGTTGATTTTATGATTTCTTTTTCTCCTATCAAGATCCTACAATACATCCTTAGTTTAGGATGAAGCCATTAAAATGGGAGAGTAACTGTTCTGTTTTGAGAATATATATCCCTTCATAAGTATGTTGGATATTTACCTCATGACACATCCCTGGTCTAGGAATGAGTATTGACACTTCCTAATATTCCCTGATAAAACTTCTCTGTTGTTCTTGTCTAGTAAGGTGCCATGTTCATTTATTCAACCATAATTTCAATACACTTTCTATTTAAATTCTGGTTCACTAATAGGATAAAATAAACAGGAAATATTATATACTTTTAATATATGATTTACTTTCTATATTTATTTTACTATAATATACTTTACAACAACTACTGGCCTAACTAATTAGAACTCTTGAATTGCTTTCTGTAGATCAAATACAAATCTAAGGCAGAAAAAATGAAGGATAAGTACACTCCAGTCGTGGACACCCCTGTTTATGTCCAAAATGTCCTCAGTGGCTTGAATTCAAGTGAAGTAAGTGTTTGCATCACCTTTCACCCCCAATATTGCATGTGCCATTCCCTCACAAGCTCCAGAAATGTGATTTTATATTTTTTTAAAAGAATTTTATAGCAATCATTTAATCATGCTAGTTATCTATAACTCATTGCCCATGCATTTACAAAGATATGAGAACACAATCATTAATTACCTGAATCCAAAAAACCCTAATCCAATTTTTTAGGAGAAATTCCCCTCTTGTGCAAACTGTACATAGTGTGAGAGAACATCACAGTTATGACTCTCCTCTAACCACTTTCTCTCTTCCTCAGAATGTCTATCGTAGTGAATATATGCACAATGTCAAAGGCAAAATGATTCCTACTGACAAAACAGTGGACTTGGAGAGGGCCTATAATGCAAACAAAATACAGAGTGAAGTAAGTACAAAACTTCTGGGGGCCATAGAGTTTCCAGTATTCAAAAAGCAAATTCTTTAAAAGTTGGTGTCTGTCATTAGCTTTTCAGATAAAAAAAAGTTAGATTTCACTGCTCTAAAAGTCAGATTTCACTGCATTATATTGCAGACATGGGGGGAATCTTTTGCCAAGTGCCACTGAGAGCTTTGCAGTGCAGTTGAGGAATACTCTCAAATATCACACCCTGTTGCCACAAACTCTGTCTTCTCTTGCAGAATTTGTATCGCTGGGCTGGTGTGAATGCTCTGCCCACTGGATACAGCCTTCCCACAGATACCCCCAGCTTCCAGCATGCTAAGCATGTCCAGTACATTGGCAGTGATGTAAGTAATGTACCAAGTCCTTCTACAACAAGGCTCCCAAGGGAATACTTGATGTCTGTATGAGCACACAACTGTTTGAGACAGTTATTTCTCAGATATGAGATGGCTCATGAGAGAGCAACAAGAGCTGGGTTCCATGTGGGGGTGCCTGAGCCAAGAACTGAGGGTGTCCATGACATAGGCAGTGACTTCATGTTTGCTTTCACAGAATTCATATGTTACCAAACCCCATAATTATCTGAAGCAACTGCTATCAAAATATAAATTTCCTCAGACAAATACCTTATTAAATTGCATGAGAAATTTGAAACGTTATTAACCTTGGGCCACATGATAATAGTAAAAATAATGATGATGTATAATATATTTAACTGATATAGCTACAACTCACTTGTTTATCTCTAAAAATCTGGCTCTTTATACTGCATAAATCACTGTCAGAACTGCAGTGAATGAGAATCACATTTAATCTCCTTATCTTTTGGTTCTTTTCTTTCCACTTTGTAGCTGAAATATAAAGAAGCCTATGAACACATGAAAGCTAAAGGCTACACTCTGGGACCTAAAGATGTTGGGTTTGAGAACGTGAGGAAAGTGAACCAAGTCATAAATGAGGTACAGTAAATACATGTATTTGCTTTCAGTTGTATTTGTAGTGCCCAAAATCTGAATAATGAGAGTACATCTCATGGGAAGGTTGTAGGATCCTTGGTCTTTGAGGCTTTTAAGGGCAGTTTAGACAAATATCTGTCAAGAGTGGCAAGAGATCATTGATCCCTGCTTGGAGTTGGGCTGTATGGCTTTTTAAGGTTCTTGATAACTCTAATTTTCTGTAATCCAGTAAAACTTTTACCATGACATAAGACCACCTGCAGCCTAATTTTGTTAACCTGCTTAAAGTTGCATAGAAATTCCTGTATCTGTATGACATTGGGTCTCAACAGTTTTAGGTTTTATATATATACTCATTGGCTTTAACAGGATGAAAATGAAACATATTTACATGTTGGTAGAGTTAGAGTCTCAGATTCTTCATGTGTTAGAGATGCTGCTATCAAAATAATTGTAGAAAATCTTTACCTGGCTGGAAAATAATACATGTCTGCTCTTTTCTCTAGTAGTTATGCACTACCTGGTAAAACTGCCCTTAAGAGAAGCACTCAGACTGTGCCAAACTTGCCATTTTAAGTTTTTAAGACATAAAATGCTGTCTCCTTTGATGCAGAGGTTGTATCGGGCAACGTACCACAAGTACAAGGACAAGATCCACACCACTCCAGATACACCCGAAATCCGTCAAGTCAGAGCAACCCAGGAAGCTGTCAGTGATGTATGTGTCTTTCTAACATCAAAACCACAAGAGATTTGGAATATTCAGCACGACCAAATGTGAAATGCTGTTTTTTTTTTTCCTTTGCCTTTCAGCTGATCTACAAGTCGGATTTCTTTAAGCTGCAGGGACACTTGATTTCCTTGCCCTACACTCCTCAGGTGTTGCACTGTCGCTACGTTGGGGACATCACAAGTGATGTAAGCAGCTTCTGTTCAGAGACTTGGTGTAGGAATACAACAGGCTTAATACTTTTCTAATTTGGAATGTTCAGCACGACCAAATGTAAAAAGCTGTTTTTTCTTTGCCTTTCAGCTGATCTACAAGTCGGATTTCTTTAAGCTGCAGGGACACTTGATTTCCTTGCCCTACACTCCTCAGGTGTTGCACTGTCGCTACGTTGGGGACATCACAAGTGATGTAAGCAGCTTCTGTTCAGAGACTTGGTGTAGGAATACAACAGGCTTAATACTTTTCTACCAAAAGTGGAATTTGGCCTCTGTCATTTGTGTTCTATTCTGTACTAGATAAATGCTTTCTCGTTGTGTTTGGGGACTGATTAGTGAAATTATCCAAGAGCTAACCTGTGATTTTTCTGTTTCTAATTGCCTCATAGGTTAAATACAAAGAGGATTTGAGGTGGTTGAAGGGCTTGGGTTGCTTCCTCTATGATACTCCTGATATGGTCCGTGCTCGTCATCTGCGTAAGCTTTGGGTAAGGTTTTTCTTCTGAGAAATGTGTATAACAACAACTGATTTATTTATGTGCATCCTATATACTTCCAGGAAGTTAAGTACATCAAAATGCCTGAAGACTTCTGACAGAATTTCTTACCATGCAGCTAGTTAGTTTTTTCAAAGCACTGTTAAGGTTACACTGTAAAATTTTCTATGCTACCAAGAATAATAAAAGCTTCCTAAGTAATACTGCTTTTCTTTTTCCAGTCTAATTATATATATACTGATACTGCAAAGAAGATGTGGCCTAAATACAATGTGGTACTGGATACTCCTGGATACAGAGCAGTCCAGGAACTAAAAACTCATTTGAGTGAAGTAAGTTCTGTATTATTTTTGCACATCTTTGTTAGCTCTAATTAAGCTCAGCAGCTCTTGCTGCTTTTTCTGAAATACATGAGATGTTATAATTGCAAAGCTGTGATTGTTCAGCTGCTAAACATCTGTAACAGAAGAAATAATTCATGGACCTGTCTTTTTCCAGCTGGTTTACAGAGCTGCAGGAAACGAGCTGAAGACGAAATACACTTCTGTCCTTGATACACCTGACTTCTTAAGAGCCAAGGAGGGGCAAAAGATACAAAGCCAGGTGAAAAATTTGTACTGATAGAAAAAACAATCAGGGAATCTCTCTTAATATACTCCTCAAGTGCAGAAAATCTTTCCAGGCCATTTCAAACTCATGCAGAATTCCTAGAGAGGATGTTTAAAGTGAGTGCTGCTCGTTTTTAAGTGGCTATGAATTTTCATGTTGTCCATGTCTGTGTCATGGGCATATTCAGCTTTGACCATCTCAAACAGAGCACTGAACTCAGGTAAAGTTTTGATCAAATTCTCTGAAACTCTGATTTCATCAGAGGAATAAATATTTCTATCCATCTACCTTTATTTATCATCATTTCTTCATTCAAATAGTAGTTCATTATCTGAGGTATTAGCTACAAAATTTGTGAAGTTTTTAAATTTTCAGAACAAAATGAAGATACTCACCAGAGAAGATCAGACCTTATGGATGTTTTTAGCTAAAGCTAGGTCTGGATGAGGGCAGAGAGGTCACTAATGTCACATACATTTGACTTGTTGGTTTGTGAGCATGTTCCTGGCAGTTACAGACCATCGTGAGTATGAACTGAGAGAATATTGAAGAGAAAAGGGCACATTAGTTTTTCCTGGGGTAAACTGTGTGGTTGTGTATACATGGTGAATTTTACAGTCATTTTTCAGAGTTGTAAAATAAAACTTACTGGAAATGTCTTTTTTTTTTTTTTTAATTATTCTTTTCCCCTTTCTGCAGTACTTGTATGTGGAACTTGCCACAAAAGAGAGACCCCATCATCATGCTGGTGGTCAGACTCCAGCCTTTACACATGCTAGGCAAGTCAAGGACATGGTCAGTGAGGTAAGATATTTGCATTTTTTTGTTTGGTGTCCCTGTGCTGAACTGTTTAGCAGCTCTGTTTCTATTTTTAGTGATCATTTCAAGACTCAAATCTCTTTACTCTTCATTCAGTTTTCGGTCTCTTCTGTTTAAGTTCCTCATTTTAAGTTGTTGTAGAAGAGTACACTTTTAAAATACATTTTAGTACTTTATAAGTTACCTGTGTCTAAGTGCTTGTTTGCAGAGTCTGAGGCAAGCTGGCTGGGAGATCAGGAAGGCTGAGAAAGAGCTGAGCTTTTTACCCAGACTTTTACAGAAGCACTTTGCAGGATTGACTTTATCCCTTGATGTAGCAGCCACGGGTGTTAACATAACACTGGATTATCAGATGCTTCTAAGATTAGAGGTATAACTTTTCCCTTTTGCTGTCTCTCTTAGAAAAAGTATAAAACCCAGTATGAGAAGATGAAGGACAAATACACACCCATCCCTGACACGCCAGTCTTGATCAGAGCCAAGCGAGCCTACCTGAATGCCAGTGATGTATGTACTCCAGCAACACTTCCACTGCTGCTTTTTCTTGGTTTCTTTATGAAAAGAGCAGAAAAAAAGATCAATGGGGAACACACATGCAAAGCATAAAATATCTCAGTGGGGGTCATGAACTAGGTCACCCCATTTGCATGTGCATTTCCATTTGATATTCCAGAGATTAAGTCTTCACTTGATGTCACTGTAATGCTTTTTTTTCATTTATTACAATTCATTTTCATTTTCCATTGCACTGAAGTGTAGTCTTACAACAAAATAAAAATAGATTTAAAGCAATCTGCTTAAAAATGAAATCTCCAGTTAGTGCAGTCTGGAGTGAAATGATTGATGTTGGAGCCAGGACAGAATATCCTTTATCACATATTTTCATCTCAGTTCTGTGTTAGAAGTAAACTTGCTTGTCACTGAGAATGTACTCTTTTTAATTTAGAAGCAGATTAGAGAGAAAAATTATCTGAGCTGCTGCATATAAGGTTATTAAGGTGAAACTGATCTTCCCCCTAAACCTGGAATAGTGATTTGTGATTTAGGGCAATTGCTGAGAGGACTCTGCTCACTTGTGAGCTCTTCACTGGTGATTAATTTTACTGCTCTCTTAAGAATGATTTTGAAATACTGCGAAGGAGCATCCAAGTTCTTTTGCACATCTGAATTTCTCCTCTGAGAGATTTCTCCAAAGGCTGGAATAATTCTCCTGTTTTCTTGTACATCAGGACATAGATGAAGGGATAAGTAGGGGTTTTATGCCAAATGTGGCACTTTCATCATTCTAGAGAGCAATCCTATGGTACATGGATGTTTTTTCCTCAGTCTTCAGTGAGAAAGTGGTTAGGATGATATGTTGCTTTAGTCATACCAACTCCTTTTCCCTTTGATTTTCACTGTATCAGTCAAATTGCAATTGATTGCAGGCAATTGCTGCTTCTTACAATTCTTTAGGGCTTACATTACGTTGTTGGACAGCAACACATCCCTGGATTTCATTCCTAAGAGGTAGGAAATTCAACAAAAACAATTCCTGCCGGAAAAATACATTCTTTTGTATGTTATTTCTCTTACCAGCTGCGTTACAAAGAAACCTTTGAAAATACTAAAGGCAAATACCACACAGTGAAAGATGCTTTGGACATTGTCTATCACCGCAAGGTCACCGACGACATCAGCAGTGTATGTACACAGCATTTTCATTCCTCATTTGTGATCTAATGACCTAGATTGTGCCATTTATGCTATCATTCTAGTGAAGTGTGTCACATAATTAGAATAATATGATCAACACTATTAATATTAACCTCTTTCCTTCTCTGGATTATTATACCCTTTAGCTTTGTTGTTATAAAGGTGAATACAAGTTAATCTCATTTCAACTGTTTTAGTTATGTTTTAGCAAAAGGAATGTCTTCAAACTACATGGTCTGGAATGTTCTGTTCTCAAATTGGTTTACCTCATTCTTCAATTCTCTTTGTAGGTGAAATACAAGGAAAATTATATGAGCCAGTTAGGAATCTGGAGATCGATCCCAGACCGTCCAGAGCATTTCCACCATCGTGCAGTCACAGAAGCTATTAGTGATGTGAGTTCAAATGCTTCCTGGGTCTGAGAGGCTGAAAGTTGGAAGCAGGTTTCCAAAATGAAAACCAAGTCTTATTCCTTAAGAAAGGGAAGGCAGCTGAATTTTTTTTTAAGTTATTTACACTTCCACCTGGCAGGTTGTGGAATGACAAAGCAAATCAGAGGGCTAAAGTTGTTGCCCTTCTTTTCAAATTAACAGAACAGTCAATGAATTGCAGTTTCATTTACTTAGATTTATTTGTTAACCCTATAAAACCTTCAGTTGCACATATCTGTACAACACTTCCACCTGGCAGGTTGTGGAATGACAAAGCAAATCAGAGGGCTAAAGTTGTTGCCCTTCTCCTTCTCAGCAATGAACTGCAGTTTCATTTACTTAGATTTATTTGTTAACCCTATAAAACCTTCAGTTGCACATATCTGTACATATACAATAACCCCTTAATTGTACAAGAAAATATGTTTTTTTAACTCACCCAGGAATTCCAGTAGTGATAGATCAGGTATGTGAATAATCTGAATAATAACCAGGTGTGTGAATAACCTGAGTCCATCAGAAAAGGATAAGTCTAACTTACTTTATAGTGGAATAGCAATGGATGTAGCTCTCTTTGCTACACCTTCTTTTGAGGTGCCATGTCACCTACCACTTGGTGCTGCTTGAACTGAATCCTTTTCCTTGTTTTCTGAAGGTTAAATACAAGGAAGACTTATCATGGCTCCGAGGCATTGGCTGCTATGCATGGGATACTCCAAGTTTTGTTCTGGCAGAGAAGAATAAAGTGCTCTACAGTGGAGTAAGTAAAACATCCTGAATTGTTGCTAAATGGTTTTTTGTTAAATTCCTTATTCAGTAAATAATTTTTTTCAGGACAATCCAATCCTGACCTAGACACTGATGTGAATAATTCCTGGTAGAACTTAATATACAGCATTGAATTTTTTTGTTCTTACTATTAAAGAAAACAGAGGCAAAATCATCTTTTACATCTCCCCTCTGTCCCTTGCAAAGCTTTCAGCTCCACAGTAATTTTTCTAGTGATTCTAAGTCTAGCTTTAAAATAATGATGAGCTGAAATTTCCATTGCTTTCTTGATGTGATTGTTCCATTCTTCAAACTACCACACATATAACTGGGGTTTTTTTTGTTTGTAGGTATGTTAAAAGCACATCTGCAATAATTCTACCATGGTTTTGCTGCAGATTGTTTCTAAAATCATGTTTTCATTGCTTTACTCTTCTCTGGATTAACACTGACATTTTTTTGTGTGTGTTTGGTTTTGTTCTCCAGTGTAAGTACAAGGAGCAATTTGAGAAGACTAAGTCTCATTTTAAGTATGTAGCTGACTCTCCAAGTAATGAGCATTTTAAATATGCAACTCAGCTGGTGGATGGGGTAAGTGTTAAATATTTCTGTGGAGTCTCATAATGAGTTGTAGAGTTGTGTAGGTTAATACCAAGTTGGAGATTGATCTTTCTCAGGAAAATATAAATAAATCAAAATATACTCAGCTTTCAAGATGCCTTAAGGTCAGACTAAAATCATGAAAGACAGGGTTGTTCTTATTGTCTGTCTATTAAGTCAGAACAGGTTTACAGTACCTAAAAAGTGCAATCCAGACCCTTGTTCCATTACTTTGTCTTTGCAAAGAAACTCCTCTGCTGACTTAAACAACAGTGCTTGCTTAGTAGCACTGATAGCTGATTATCATATGAAAAAAGTAGAGATAATCACAACTACTTTCCTAGAACCCTGGAAAAAAAACTCATCAGTGTTAGGAAGATAGTGTGTCCAAAGTTACTATAGCCCTGTTTCATTCCATAGAGCCACAGAATGGTTTGAGTTGGAAGACACCTTAAAGATCACCCAGTTCCACCCCCCTGCCATGGGCAGGGACACCTCCCACTAGAGCAGGTTGCTCAGAGCCCCATCCAGCCTGGCCTTGAACACCTCCAGGGATGGAGCATCCACAGCTTCCCTGGGCAACCTGGGCCAGGGTCTCACCACCCTTACAGTAAAGAACTTCTCCCTTATTCCTGATCTAAATCTCCAGTTTGAAACCTTTACTCCTCATTCTATTGCTACAAGCCCTTGCAGAAACTCCTTCAGATATTTTGACTTGAATTCCCCAACTCTGCTACTTACCTTTTCTTACTTTTTCCTGTGGTGCTAAAGAAACAATAAACTCACAGAGTAGCAAAAGGGGTTAATGAATGCCCCTGGGTTTAAGACTAAAATCACCAGTGGAGTTTCCAGGAGTAGTGCTGCACACCTGCAGCACACAGACCATTGAAAAGTGCTGTGTTCTGGGTGAATTCTTCTCAGATTTGAGTTGCCATACTGAGCAAAAAAACTAATATTCAGTCTTGTTATTGTTAGGTAGAGCAGACAAGGAAAAATTTAATATGAGATATATAAATTAATAAAATTTTAGCATACATTTTAGCTCCATACATTGAAATGAAGTTGCCTGAGCAAAAAAACTAATATTCAGTCTTGTTATTGTTAGGTAGAGCAGACAAGGAAAAATTTAATATGAGATATATAAATTAATAAAATTTTAGCATACATTTTAGCTCCATACATTGAAATGAAGTTGCCTAAGTGTCTTCAGTTATCTAAGGGATGGGTTTTTGTCATTAGCAATTCTAGTGTTTGCCTGTCTGATGAAATATAACATTGTATTTTACCCTTGAATCTCATGGTATTCTCCTTGTCCTCAAATCAAGAATCTAATTCCATACAGAGTTGCTTCTGCAGTTATTTGTCATGAGGAAAACAAGTCACAAAATGGCTTATTGAAGAGTGGCAGGGGTAGAATATAGGTATCCTTAAACTGTAGATTGGGCTTTGCAGTGGAAATTTGGAAATGCATATGCTACTTGGGAGTATTGTCTCTCTGTGGTTTTCTTTTTAACATATTATTTTTCTCTTTTGGGTATGAACTTCAATCCCAACCTTTAAATGCTACTTGGGAATATTGTCTCTCTGTGGTTTTCTTTTTAACATATTATTTTTCTCTTTTGGATATGAACTTCAATCCCAACCTTTAAGCAGTCCACAGGTTGCAATGGTCAGAGCTATGATCTCTTTGTGTCTTCACTCTCTCTTAATCTGTCACACTGTATTATGCTATTCTGAGCAGAAATTATATAAAGCTGCCTATGAGAAGCTCAAAGATAGGTACAGCGTTATTGTGGATGACCCCAAGAACCTCCTGGCCAAGTGGGGGACCACACTGAGCAGCCAGGTACTGTAGGAGCACTGGCCAGTGCTGCCAGAGAGTGCCTGGCTCCTTCACAGCTACTCTGCCTGTGTGAAGTGTCTACAGCAAGTGGTTTCACAGGGCTCACCTGTGACCTCCTGATGTGTCACTTCAAGGGATCAGACAGTCTTTGTTTTGCCACCCAAAAAGAGCTGTTGCTTTTTGGGTGAGCTGATCTCTACTCCATGTGCAGTATGAAAGTAAATATGCTTTCATATAGTGTGCATCAATTAACATCAGAAATCTAATGCCTCTGGAAGTCATTGGAGAGGTTATAAAAAATGCATGTTGTGCCATGCATTTGGGTTTTATTACCTCTCTTTTAATGACCTCTACAAGCATTATCTTTTTACTCAAGTGACAGTAACACACTGGGCTTTTTGTGCCCTCACCTTAATCTATAATTTATTCTTATCTCCCAATTTTCACAATTCCCTCAATGGAATAGTACACAAATCTTCTCAGCCATACTCCTGACATTCTTAATTCTAGAGATGTAAGTTGGATGCACATTTTAATGAATCCATGTAGTACCTTGCCTAAATCTCTCCACTCCCAAAGTGTCTGGGATCTAGAGCTGTGTTGCTGTTTATGGTGTTCACAAGTCTCTTTTGTGCTTCGTTGCCATTTGCATGAACAGAAAAGATATAAATCCTTTGCCAAGATGCTCCTGCAACAAGGATGTAATGAAATTCTGAGGCCAGATATGCTGACAGCACTCTACAACACATACTTATGGAGCCAGGTAATATGAAGAACTGCTGCTGTAGGAGGCATTATATTACTTTATATATATTTTAGCTGCTTGGACATCTAATATTTAATGCTTGGGAGCTCTCTACATTTCTACACAGATCAGACTTCAGAGTTTTGTCAACGTGCTTAATGCTGGTGATGATAAAATATTTTTGAAAAAAGAATATCTGAAACAATATTTCCTGTAACTTGGACTTCCCTCAGCTCAGGCTGATCCTGCCTCCATTTTCTCCCTTCATTATAAATAACTGTACTATTTATATACATAAATGTGTATATATTATTTCACATACTTAAATAAGGAACAATTTTCCATACATTTAAGATATTTTATGTCAGCTGTTCCTGATCTTTTTCTACCCAAATTCTCCTTCTGCCAACATTTTTTGGCCCTCATAACACAATTCCTTTAATTGATATGAACATGATGAAATAATTTGGCAAATAGATTACAGCTTTTATCTACCACTCTGTCTGAGAAAGGTGTCAGATTCTGCCTGGATACAGAACAGGGTCATACCTTACTTCTGAACACTTGATTTTCCATATTCTGCCTCTATGTAATCTAGATTCCACATGTATATTGTACCAGCTGGGTGAAAATGTGGCTTCTTAAATATCTGACACATTTATTTCTGCTCTGAAATCACATCTGCTGACAGTAACCTTACTCTTGTCAGTGGTAAAAATGATTCCTGACTGGGCCAGGTGAACCCAGCATGCAGCATTTAAATTATAAACTGGAAATGTAATAGTAGAAAACACTTACACAAGAGAGAGAGGCATGTTCTTCTGTTTTATTGTTAGCCCAATTCACAGAATTCCTCAGAATTAAGGTACTGAAGGTGTTTACCAGACATTTCTGTTCAATTTATCTGTATTACCTCATTAAAAACTCCTTGCAGGTAAGTTTGAGCATGTTTGAAGGAAAAACCCCAGACACTCTGCCTAACCTGTGTGTTCATCTGAGGTGACTTCACATTAAGATTTGTTCTTTGTATATAATTTTTGGTATTTTGTCTGTCATAGTCCTGTTTCAAAAGCATGATTTCAGTTTCTGATGCAAGATAAAGCATGAAAGTTTTGGTTTTGTTTTGTTTTTCACAAATGTGTTCTTGCCTCTTCCACCTGCCCTCAGGCTGTCTACAATGATTTATTATTCTTGGGGTGCAACCTGTTCTCACTGAATTTTGTGAAAACAGGTTTAGTCCTGAGTAGGGCAAAAGGATCTTAAAGAAATAAATTACTGAGATAAAAATTCTGCTATCAAAGCCTTTAGAATAGCCTGGCATTATGCCATATTTAATGAATGTTTTAATCTACTGTGTGAGGTGTTTTACTTTTCTCCTAACCTGATGAATATTTAAAAAGGAGATATTGTCCAGTTATAAATTTCAAAAGTGACTGATCTGCTGAGATGACTTTTATAGCTCAGTCTTGGAGATTTAAGATAGGAGTGAAGCTTTTACTCTGAAAAGCTTGGACTAGCTTTTTCACTGAAGCTCAGTGAAACAAATGGTAAATGAATCACACAAACAGGCAGCCTTTTGGGCACACAAAGGGTTTGCAAAGTTTAACTCATTGTGCTTGTTCAGCTTTCATTTTGGCTTTGGTGGGAGGATTTTGCAACTTGCTGTGACTATATAAACCTATCTCCTGAAGATGTCATGGTTTGCTTGGTTAACACCCCCTCTCCCAAACACCAGGTCCAGTACAAAAAGGACTATGAAAAGAAGAAGGGCAAGTATACAATGGTTGTGGATACTCCAGAACACTTGAGGACTACAAAAGTCAACAAGCAGATTAGTGATGTAAGTGTGGTCAGGCCCTTCCAAACCTACCCCCTCCTCTGAGTTCTGGCCTTTGGGGTGGGATAATTAAGACTAAGGCATTTTCAGCAGCCTATTATAGACTGATTCTCATCTTGATTTTTTTTTCAATTGACACCAATAACATCAAGAAATAATAAAATCTATGATTTTTCTCTTCAGATTATTTACAAGCTGGAGTATAACAAAGCAAAGCCTAAAGGCTACACCACCATCCATGACACACCCATGCTGCTGCACGTGCGCAAGGTCAAGGACAGAATAAGTGATGTAAGTAAATCATCCTGGTTTGGGGTCTCAAAAAGACACATAATTAACTTTGTACTTTGAGACAGACTGCTTTTAACCTGTGTGCCACACTGCCATTAAAAACCAGCTCCTTGTTAGACTGTATAGGATTTGTCTGCATGTAAAACTCCATAAATACTTAGCTCTTCTTCAGAAAACACAATAGAGTATGAAGATATTCAGGAAATTTTTCCATGTAACATTCTTCTGTAGCTCTTGGAACATTTTGGCTGGGGTAGAGAAGCCCTCCCTCACTGGTTATAAAAGCTGTGAGCTGGAACTGGTATCTAATTAAAGCATGGAGTTGGGGAGTTTGTTTCCAGATTTTCCTCCTCTATTGCTTAGTTGCTTTTTTGAGCCTTGAACAAGGTTTTTAAAACATTACCACATCTATTCATTTCTTCTACCAATATTGTGAATATGTAAGGTAAATATTTTTATCAAAAACAAATATGTGTTTTGATTATGGGCAATGGAAGTCTAAAAAGAGAGAGAAAGGAAGATGAAATAGATAGAATAATATCACAGGATGTTAATATCATCATGGGGATTATATTTATACCTTTTTTTGTTACTGATGTGCAAAGTGTGGGGATGGGGCTGTGGGCAGCCAATTAGTCATCATAATTAGCACAAAACTCCTTTATTGCTGAATCTTCACTCAGCCCCTGTGTCTGCCCTGGCACCAGATGTTTGTTGGCAGTGTCAAGCTTTGTGATTTCTACTTGGTTTGTGCTTCCCCCACCTGACACTTAGATAACCATAAATAAAATGAGGATATTTCCCTAACTCAACATAGTACTGTGAGAATGAGTAGTGTGAAAGTAACTCAGATGCTACACAGATTACATATATAATGAGTAAGCCTAGGAGGAGAAAATACCCATATCATCCTGACCCAAACATGGATCACTGAGACAAAGATGTTCAGATGTGGTGTGGGATTAGAAGTGTATTTTTTCACTTCCAAACTGAGTGATGAATTTGAGATTCTGTGAGGGATAGTACTGTGAGAATGAGTAGTGTGAAAGTAACTCAGATGATACACAGATTACATATATTACATAGTAAGCCTAGGAGGAGAAAATTGTCATATCATCCTGACCCAAACATGGAGCACTGAGACAAAGATGTTCAGATGTGGTGTGGGATTGGAAGTGCATTTTTTCACTTCCAAACTGAGTGCTGAATTTGAGATTCTATGAGGGAATCTTCAGAAAGCATTGAATGTGCTTCCAGAAGAAGGTGCAAAATCACTGTTCATGTGTAGATTTTGTTAAATCTCAGTCTGTGCTACATGGTGAGCTACACCTGCTGCACTGAAAGAGAGCTGCTGCTGCTGGAGAGGACCTTTCTTTCAGGCAGATGGTTGACAACAAGTTGTATTGAGACCATTTCTTTCTCTTCTATCAAAATTTCATCTTGACAGGAGCAATTCCAAACACTGTTTTTTTGTATTTTGATGCTGTTCTTGCTGACCATGGCAATATCTTTGTAAATATTTTTATGTTTGTCTTTCTTTAGCTGAAATACAAAGAAGTGTATGAGAGGAATAAGTCTCACTGCAATGTCAAAGTAGATTCTGTTCATATTAAGACTCCAAGACATACTTACAAGCTAAACAGCAATGTAAGTTCACTTTTATTAACACTTTCATTTTATTATAGATAATATTTGAGACTGGCAATTGAAACCCTGAGAAATTATTTTCAGTTCCACTGAAACTGTTTGAAACTTGGACATTGCTTCTAATTCTTATGCTGCTTGAATAAAAAACCCATTTTGATATTTCCTACTAGAGTGCTTCCTCCTGCAAGTTGTCCTTGAGGTCACTTGAGGTCCCTCTATGTCACTCATCTACTATTCCAGTCCCCCTCTGTTTTCCTGACAGAGACAACTGTCCCAGAAGTTCTCTGTGATGATGTTCTGATAGATAAAACAAGTGCTCCATGGGAAGCTCTCCTGTGCTTTCTATTATTGGTGGCCCAACATCCACTTCAATAGGCAAGGAAGGAGCTGAAAGCACTCACCTTCTTCAAAGTCATGACATCTTTTCTGTCATTCATATTCCTTTCTCCACCTAGCAGTGGGAAAATGAAAGCAAATGGACTCCCTCTGGATTGCACATGGTTCAGAGGAAAGCCCTAGTCTGATGTAGACACACTTTGTCTTGCCTCTTCTCTCATTAATTGGTACAGACAGAAAGAGGATTTACATCTGTATGAATGTCATGTGTAAAGTACATGGAGACAACTCCCAATTAACTTCTTTTTTTTTCCTGTTTCACTCTAAACAGCTGGATTATAAGAAGAAATATGAAGCAGCCAAGGCCCATTGGCACTGGATTGCTGATAGACCTGACTTTGTCCAAGCAGCCAAGTCATCTCTGCAACAGAGTGATGTAAGAAACTCCAAGCAAATTGAATGCCACCTTTCCCCACATCTCTCACAAAACCACCAAACTGCAGAACTCTTCTTTTATCTGTTATTTTTATCTTCCTGCAGTATGAATACAAACTGGACAGGGAATTCCTCAAAGGATGCAAACTCTCAGTCACAGATGATAAAAACACAGTATTGGCCTTAAATAATGCCATCCTGGCAAGTGATGTAAGTACTTGGAACACTTTCTTTTCTTTTTGTTCTACTAGAATTTTGCTTACTACATAAACTCCTTAAGTGGAAATATGACTTGATTAAGAATGACACTTTGAAAAGTTGTTCTCAAGTCTCACTTCATTATTTGATTTGTTTATTTAATTAAATTGAAAAAAAAAAGGATAAATTTGGTCACTGGTGTAGTTCAAAGACTGAATGAATATTCAAAGTTGACATTGCCTGAACACCTGAGACCTTTGGGATATCTCTGCATTCCTGTTATTGAAATGAAAATATTATGGGGGAAAAACAACATAGAAAGCTGTAAGTGTAACTTGCTCATAACACAAAAGGTCTTCAATAATTCCTAACAATATATAAATATTCACTATTCCATCTAATAATAACATTGCAAGTGAGAGCTATATATAAAGAATAAAAGAGCTATATAAACTGGAATAACTTTTTCTTGGAAAACATCAAAACATGGGATTCTTTGCTAACTTTTGCACTAACAAGCAGGTACAGCTCTAGTAATTTCTTTTCAAATTGCCACAAGATAACACATTGTTTAAAATTCTTTCTTTTCTTCCTGCTAGATAAAATACAAAGAGAAGCACAACAAAGCTCGAGGAACTTACCATGTTGTTCCAGATACACCTCAGATACTCCTGGCCAAGAATGTCAGCTCCCTGGTATCTGAGGTAAAACATCAGAGAGTTATTGGCTCATTTTAAGGACACCCTCTTAATCTGCAGACGTGAGGGATGGGGATTGCATTGTTGGGTTTTACCTCTTGTTCTTCTGTGCTCTCAGAACAAATACAAAGAACACAGCAAGAAGCAGCTTCCACATGGGACTTTCACAACCCTGCCAGAGACACGGGACACTGCTCATGTGAAAGAGGTGACCAAGAATGTCAGTGAGGTAAGTTATTAGTTATTAGAGTGATAACAATTCATGGGGAGATTACCTGCTGCCTATGACTGATTAAACTGTTGCATGTTTTAGTATATGTGCAACACTTTGAGTCTCATAAAATATCCAAGGAGTCAGAAACTATTAATTCCTACCAAAATGAGACTTTAACAAAGGGCTAAACACATTTTATTGTCAGCCTGATGAAATACTCTGGAGGAAAGAAGCAGGCTGGAATACTAACAGGTACCATTAATTCAGAATTTATTTATATACAGTTTAAACACTAATTATTATCTCCAAATAGCAAACTTTTATAATCTAAAGTGCAAATGATGAAGAACAATCAGGGGGCCATACATTTTGAGACTGAGGAGACTGCATTTTATCTATCTTAACAGATTCAGTGACCTTATTTCCAAGTTTCAGTAGAGTTTACCCCCATGTGAAATTAAAAAATCACAGATGGCCCTTTTTGCTCTTAACAGACAAACTATAAGAAGAAGTTTGTGAAAGAGAAGGGCAAGTCTAATTATTCTGTCATGCTGGAGCCTCCTGATGTGAAACATGCTATGGAAGTTGCTAAGCACCAGAGTACAGTAAGTTTGTCTTCTCTTTTCATTAATTAAATAGCTTTGATAAGCACATTCAGTCAAAATCAGCTGGCAGAAAACAAAAATCCACATATTGCTGAGTTTCCTCCAACCTCCAAGTTCAGGTAAAATTCTGGAAGATAAACGTGCAAATATTTACAAATGTAAAATTTCACTGAAATAAAAGGTTTCTTTGAAAATCCATATTTCTACTTAATCACATGGTAGGATTTAAAGTCATCTAGTGCAGATCACATCTAATGATTTTTTTCATGCCTTCAGACAGGGACAGCACTGCCCATGTTTATTTCTTCATTTGTAGACAACTTGCAAAAAAAGATTCCCAAATCTCTACCTTGTGAAATAAAACCAAAACCAAACAAAAAAGCACTTTCCCAGCAACGTTGCTGTGTCCTCATCAGGTGTATTCCTCAGGACCAAACCTCAGTAATTTTCTTTCCTCTGTCTACCACCATGGATTAGGTTGAATACAAGAAAGATGCCAAGACAAAGCTCCACTACACACCTATAGCAGATCGCCCAGATATTAAGAAAGCAACTCAGGCTGCCAAGTTAATTAGTGATGTAAGTGTTTTGTAAGTCTTCTGTCTAATTCTTTAGCAGTAATTTGACTATTAAATGCCAAGAAGACAATTAAAATGGACTGTCACTGCTACTAAATTGTACTTTTTTGTTTTCTTTGTTAGATTGAGTACAAGAAGCGTGGAGAAGCTGGCATTGGTGTCACCATGCTGGGACGTCCAGATATTGAACTGGCAAAGGAGGTGTCCAAGCTAACCAGCCAGGTAATACTAAAACATGGGTGAAACTCTGAAGCAGGAAGAGAAATGAGATCTCATATTATCTTACAGAGTAATATGAGCATTATAACTGAAGTTTTTTCTAGGTTAGGGGATAAGAAAATGTTTTAAAGGCAATGTGTTGAAGTGAAAATGAAATCCCAGTGCAAAGCATTTCTTTGTGAAAGATATTTTTCTACTGAATTCCTAAATGTGAGTAATAAAAGTATAGAATCTTCTTAAAGAAGAAGACAAGTTCTTTTAAATACTAAGGCCAGTGTTAGCTGGGTTCTATTTTGAGCCTTTCTTGGTATTGACTTTAAAAGAAGCAACCTTTTACCTCACTCTTATTATCCATCCTTCATAAGGTGTGCATGCAGTTTCTTTCCACCACTTTCTTTAAAAGAATTTTCTGTTTTGAACTTAATATGTTGTACAAATCAAGAAAAATTCTATTAATCTAACACTCATGTTCTCCAATCAGCCTGGAGCACCTACATGCTATTTGCTGTGACAATCCTTTTCACCAGGACCTCAGTCCAACCTGGTTTGCTGCCACCACTTCATGCTTTAATCCTGTAATTGTGCCATTTCTGATCTTGCTTTCTTGCTACATGTTATAGGCAGAATACCTCAAACGCCACATGAGAGGCCATGGAGCTGCATCTTATGATACCCCATGGATGAGAACCTTTAAGAAAGCTAATATGCTAAGTAGTCATGTAAGATCATTTTAAGTGCCACATCTGGGAATGCCATTTTTTATGCATCTGTCTCTTGCTTGCACATTCTCTTGCCATTCCAAGCTGTTAAAGGGTTTATCATGCACTGGTTGTGCTGGATAGTTCTGTGTCAAAGGTGTTGAATGTGGCAAAACTTGTGAGATGTGACCACCTTGTCTTTTTATTTGTTCCCTCTGGAAAGACTGTGCATGGGAATTTGGGTGGGGAATTTGTCTCTTTTTGGAAACACCACATGAAGCTTGAAATGTGATTATGCCCTTTATGGTGGTTTTGGCACTTCCAGTGTTTTTGATGGAAGTTTCTGATGTAAAGATTCATCTTTTTCAACCCAAAAAAATAAAACCAGACCTATAAGCTTGAACTGGTTTTCCTGAAACTGTACAAAAAATGGAAAAGCATGTGTATGAAAAAACAGAACAACCCTGCTGATAACTTCCAATGACCAGACACACTGTGTGCATAACATTCACACTAGAAGTGCATTTTAACTATTCAAACTTCAACCTTCTATTTAAACTTAAACCTTCTATTATGTCTGGCCATGATTTGTTTCCACTGGGCTGGAGTGGCACAATGGAAACATAATACATGACTGGACCAGCCCCAAGGCCTCAGAGAATTGTACCCTGTGGTGATGGGAGGGCACGTAGCTGCTGGTATTTCTGCCCTTCTGTCTTTTTTTTCCATGTCTGGCCATGATTGCTGCATGTAGGTGTTGCATGTTTGGGTGCCAGCCACTGTGTTTGTCTTGAAAACCAAAAATCTTTCCAGTAGAACCAAGGATTCTTGAACTGAACAATGGAACTAGAAGAAAAAGAAGAAAATAGGTTTATTCCTGTTCAGCAATAATGAGATACTCCTTGTCCATGCTCTTCTCCAGTTCTCCTCTTAGTCTTATAAACATGCTTTGATGAGATTGTTTTAATTCTAAAAGATTTAACTATTGTAAGAGGCAGCAAGGAGCAAAGAATAATTGGCCTAATCTTTAACTTTCTTTTCTCTTAGACATCTCTTCTCTTAAACTTCTTTATAAAACATTATGCCCAGTTTGTCTACATCTATTTTCAGCTGGATTTCATCTGCCTGTCTGGCATGCCTGCTTTTAATTTGGCATAGATCTTGCAGCAATATTTCTCCTGGCCTTAAAAAAACCCTGAACTCTTTGGCATGACTGTCTGATCTTGATCATAGGTTGCACAGCTTGCAAAACTTTAACAGATTCTATGATACTTCTGCTTGGCTTGAATTTTTGTGAGGTCAGAACCAATGCTGATGCCTTTGTGTCAAAAATGTGAATATTCTTTGTTTTCTTACAGCAGCTATATAATTTGTGGATTTGTCTGTGTTTATCTGAATGTTGGCATACTTTGCAAAGCAAAAGAGTAACAGTGATACCCAGCAGCAGCTGCATGGTGCTGTATGGACAAGAATATGACAATGAACTCAAAGCATAAAATGTGATCATGGAATGTGATTTAATTCTGCATTCAATCATTTTCCTTTTTTTACTAACATAAAATTATATCTTTATATTTCTGTGGTTTTCATTGGGAAAAAAAAAACCATAGCATAAGTCAGCTGTTCCTCAACTTAGTTATCAGTTCTTCATTTTTTTAATTTCAATTTGCAGATAAATATTGCTTGGGAGATGAGATTTTTTTTTCTGAAGAACCATGTAATCCTTTTCCTCCTCAGCCACATCCTATATTATCTGCAGGCTTTTTATAAGGATTTTCTTTATCCTGAATGAGAGCAAGTTCTTTCAGAAAGACCAATGATGTTCAGTTCTTCTTCAGAAAAGGGTTGGGGGTTGCCAGCTTATTTGGTGTAAAATACCTCCAAGGAAATGTGGATTGGTAAATAGAAGAAATGCTGCCTCACTTGTTTCCAGATTGGAATATTACTGCAGTGAAAACATGAGAAATCCACAGAATTTTTCTATTGATGTTTGCTCTAATGGTGATGAGCATAATACTAATTAAGGGATCCATTTAGCTAAGCCAGAACTTAACCTTTAATACTTTTGAGTTACTCTTGCACTCTTCAGTCACTCTTCTGAAACAATTTTATGCCTCTCTGCTAGCAAAAAATGTTTGCAAAACCACCAAAACATTCTTAATGGAACCATGTCTTTTGTGGGTGTAGGAGGAATAGTGAAGAACTGGTGTTTAACAGCAGCTGCCACAGCAGGATGGGACAAGTCCAATGGATGAAGGGCTTGCTCTTATTTAAGTCATTAGTAAAACTCTCATTCTTGCCATTTCTGTGCCTCCAGCCTGGGTCTGCTGGGTTATTGTGGCTTACATCAGTAGGGTTCACCTTGCAGATCCTAGTGTGGTTTGGAGGTGTTACTATGCCTCTCATGTAATCTAATTCCTAAATCTAAAAGTAATCTAATTCTAATAAATCTAAAGTAATCTAATTCCTATTAATTAATTGTATCACTCTTCTGTTTGTCATCATTAGCATCCTTCTTCTTCTCTAAACAGAACATGATATGTGTACCACAGTATATAATAAAGTATCTTATCTATTGCCATCTTCAGGGCTTGTATGTCTGGAGGTAGGTTTTAAAACTCATATTTCTCCAAGAAGGACCTGAACAGTTCTTTTAAATACTCTTTATACCAGTGTCAGTTGTAGTCTCTGTGAAACAAGGGATCTTTAACCTCTGCACAGCTTCCATCAAGGGAAAAATTCCTCATCTCCAGGAGGCAGAATTTAGCTGTGTGCTTTCAACCTCATCCTCTTGTTTCTCTGTTATTTTCACAACAAGGAGATGTAACCTGTGCACCAAATGAAAAATTGCAAGTGGCATTTTGTGAATACAGACATAGATCTTTCTTTCCACATCAGGACATCCATAAAACAATCTCTCTTCCAGTGGGTGCCTTCAAGTGACAACATTTTGTTCTTCTGCTTACCACCAGCACTGAGGCAGGGCCTCTTTGCCTTCTGCAGCTAACCAGGTGAGTACTTAAGACCAGTTCTAATACCTGGTTGTTGTTGTTTTTTTATTATTTTAGGTGAAATATAAGGAGAATTTCTCCAAAGAGATGGGTAAAAAGCCAAAGTATGATTTAAAGGAGGCTAAAATCTACAAGACCATGAAAGATGCTCACAACATGGCTAGTGAGGTATGTTACCTAACACTTCTCCCTCAGGGGAATTTAACACTTCAGATTCAACACCAGGGGTTTTAGCAGCAGCCTCCTCTTCTGATGTGGTTTGTCCTCTCCTGCCTGCAGGTGAAATACAAGGCAGATTTAAAGAAACTTCACAAGCCAGTCACAGACATGTCTGAGTCTCTGATCATGAACCACGTCCTGAACACCAGCCAGCTCGCCAGTACTGTAAGCTCATTAACCCAGCCCAGATCCATTGGATTTTTCAATTACTATTGATTCCATTCCAGACTGACCTCTGCTAGCTCCTCCTGTAACCATTCCTCCCTCCTTACTCAAGGGACATCACCTGGTAGTGATCTCTTCCTCTACTTTCTAATGATTATTTCCTGGTTAACTTGGCCACACTTATCCTCTGGGAAGTGAAATCTTTATTAGCTGTAGAACTGCTAATATTTAAAATCCTCTAATAATTTTTTGGTGGATTAATTCTTTACCTTTTAACTGGTTGCATTACACTAACAAATACCATTTTCTTCTTTTTTTAACTTTTTTTCTTTACTGTTTACTGTATTTTTATTTTTGTCTGTTTTTTCATTTCACATTCTTGTTTAACATCCCCCTGCTGTAACTGTACAGAATTATTCCTAACAAAATACTTGATGGTTTCACTGAGAAAAGACAAGATTCCTTATTGCCTGGTACAGCCTTTTCATGTATCCCCTCTGTTTTCTTTATTCTTTTTCTTTTTTAATCCTGATTTTTAAACAAATCCTTGTTGCAATCAAAATGGTCAAAAAAAAAGATAACTCTTCACCCATCTCTTTAGGAAGTGGTGTCTGATACTGGGTGTTAAACTTCTTGGTTTTGTTTTGCTTTTTGTATTTCTAATTTCTCTTTGATGTTCCATTTGAAGTGTTGCTTTGATTGGACCTAAGAAGTAAATTTGCTGAGGGAGTTTTTTTTTTTATTGAGATGATTTTTGACACCTTCCCTTCAGTACCAGTACAAGAAGCAATATGAGAAGAGTAAGGGTCACTACCATATGGTGCCAGATAATCTTGAACAGGTTCATCTAAGGGAGGCATCAGAACTACAGAGCCACGTAAGTCAGTCACATGTTTCTCATTAACCCCCCTCACTGATCTCATTCTCCAGCACTGCAGTCATCCTAGCAGATCCTTCAGTCCATAACAACCTCTGTGCCTACCTGCTTTATAAACACCTCAGGAAACAAGACCATGGGCAATATTTGCACATTTGCAAGTTTAGGACACGTAGAAAATATCTGTATGATTTCTTCTTGCTAAGTAGATGTCAAGGTGACTTATGTCTGTTGTATATGGGTCTTTTCACACAGTATACTGTATTTATCAGGGTGATTTTGTCTATAGAAATCATACTCTGATTTGATCTCTGATCCTTTCCACTCCAATTTCTGTTCCAAGTATTTACTGATTGTAAAGCAAGAGACAAATTACTGCTAGAACACAAAGGGCCATAGTTATTCTGCTGCATGGCATGGAAGAGCAAAAAGGTTACATAGCAAAGGACTATGAAAAAAATGATTGTTAATCAGTTTGTAGTTTATTTGTTGCCCCAGTTTGAGGGCAGGATGTGTCTCAGCCAAAGACACAACATCACCTCATGCAGCAGTCTGAAAACTGATGGCCTAAAGGCTGGATGCTATAACTTGAAGCAAGAATATCTTCATCCTCATGGACATTTTACTTTCTTGGACACTCATGCACAGAATTAGTCAGCAAGTGGTTAAACTGCATCTTTTCAAGCCCTGCCACTAACAATCCAAGAATCCATTAACTGGCTGAACTCAGTCTGGGACACGAGCAGTTTAAATGCCTTCCAATTGGGTTTTTACAGCCACCTGTCTTCCTTCTTGTGGCCAGTAAATTCTTCACATCTGAGCTGCTTGTTCTCTCCAACAGGAGACAAATCAGTAGAATTTCAGGCCACACACCTTTTGCTGCAAGCCTGACCTTTTGATTTGACATTTCATGGTCAGTAGTATGGGTTTCAGGAAGATAAATAGTATTAGACATTCATTTTTTTACTACAGATCTGTTGACCAAAGTAGGCACATCCTAGTTGATGAATTGTTTCTTTTGGTTATTTAGGAGGGTAACTTTGTTTCTTCTCTACTCAGGTGAAATACAAAGAAAAGTATGAGAAGGAGAAAGGAAAACCCATGCTGGACTTTGAAACTCCAACATACCTCACTGCAAAGGAATCTCAGCTCATGCAGAGTGAGGTACGGTTAAAATCAATACGGAGAGACCAAAAATCTTTAGAATTTGCTTTTTTTAGCTAAACTTTCACACTGATTTGACCAGGCAATCTGCCTTTTGTAGCCCAACTTTCACACTGATTTGACCAGGCAATTCTACTTGCATTGTATGTGTGCTGATAGACTGAAAAATTATAGCTATCACATGCATGCTGATAGACTGAAAAATTATAGCTATACTGTGTTACTTTATATTGCTTGTGAAATACTACATTTAAAATTCATGAAGCGTTCCTGTGTCACAATGAAGTGGAGATTATCTGTTATTTTTCATCTAGAAGCTCTCAGTAAATGAAGCTGAAGCACATCTTTGACTCTTTAGAAGAAATATAATGTGAAATACATTTCACTTAGACCTCTGCAGCACGAGTGTAGTGTGTGTGTTGGTTATCACAGTCCACAGAAAGTATCCTGATTATTCTTTTCACCTCGGAGCTGTGTTTTTGAGAAACTCAACTTATTTTCTGTTTGTCTCGACTGTCACAGTGTTCATTGACCTGTCATTCTATTTCCTCAAGCAGTTCTCCTCTGTTTGTTTGAAGTACAATCTTGTTCTGTCACAGATGAAAACTTCTACATGTTAAAAAACAGTTGTATAAGGCCATTACCTTTGAGTCATTCCATTGCATGTTTTCTCTCCGTATACAAAGAAGTAGAAAATGACTTTTTTAAAAAGGCAGGCTCAGGTCCTACTTCCATTGAAAGTAATGAGCTGTTCCATGGGCTTCAGCAGAAACAGGATTTACTATTTTGGTGCCCATGGCATTGACTGTGTGAGATTGCCACTGTGACATTAATGCCAAACCACTGCTCCATCCTCCGAGCAGTTCTTCACGTAATTAAAAGTAATGTAATATTTGCTATTTTGCTTTTTTTTTTTTTCTTCTTACTCTCATTAGAAAGAATATAAGAAGGACTTTGAAGAGTCCATTAAGGGCAGGAACCTTACTGGCTTGGAGATTACACCATCCTTATTACATGCCAAATATGCAACCAAAATAGCAAGCGAGGTAGCGGTTACTCTGTGCTTATTCCCTCTGCCAAGTCAAATAATTCCACTAAGTATTCTCAGCAGCATTTCTTCTTCACCACTTTCTTTTTCCTAACCCTTAAGCATGTTTACATATCCTTTGTGTCCTGATCTAATTTGTCGTGGACATTTTTTTCTTTCTTTGTTTGTTAACTGTGTGTGTATTTACGACGTCCCTTTCTCACAATCTTCAGCCTAACGGTTCCGTAGCAGAGTGTCCATGTGTGTGCCTTTGCCATTTATCTTCAACAATAATTACCCTATTCTGTTGCAGTGATTCTTATACAACACTACACAATTTTTTTTGTTTTGTTTTAAAAAATGATTTTTTTTTCTTTTGGAATTTTATTTTTTGTTTTCATTTTAGCAACCAAGTTGTAGCATGTAGAACCCTCTTTGCTCTGGCTTTGCAGTTTTCATTTTCTCTCTTCTGCAGAAAGAGTATAAGAAGGATCTGGAGGAAGGTGTCAAAGGTAAAGGACTAACAGCTTTAGAGGAGACTCCAGACATGTTAAGAGCAAAGAATGCAACTCAGATCCTGAACGAGGTATGTCAAAAGCTAATTGGAAAGTACCTGAACGGATGTAACAGCCTCCAACTGATAAATGCCTTTAGCTGTATAACACCAGTGTGAACTTTATCATTCCCTGGAAACTCTTGGGTAGGCAAAAAAAAGAATGTGAGGCTGAGTAAGGAGAAAACTGGGAGCCTAAACTTTTATGTGCTTAAGCTCTTTTCTGGCTTTGAAGCTGCTGTTAGGAATATAGGTGGGAAATAGGTGCTGTGATCAGTAGCTGGCTCAGTCAAGGGATAGACTAAACCTGCTGTGATGCAGCAAGGCTAAGTGAGGAACCAGAGGTGTCAGTATTCTAAACCAAGCACCATAGGTCAGGAGCAGTCACCAAGGATTAGGAACTAAGGACCAAGGCTGAGGAAACAAGAAGCAAAGCGAGAGATCAGAATATATTTGGTAATATTCCTATTTTGCACCATGGTCACGAAATTACTTGAAGTTGCTAAAGGGGTTGTATTCACATTGACAAAGTGTCTATTTACTTGAGAGATCAGAATATCTTTGGTAATATTCCTATTTTGTACCGTGGTCACGAAATTACCTGACGTTGCTAAAGGGGTTGCATTCACATTGACAAAGTGTCTATTTACTGTCTTCCTCTGCAGAAAGAGTACAAAAAAGCCTTGGAATTAGAAATCAGAGGAAAAGGTCTGACAGAACTGGCTTTGGAGACACCAGATTTTGTGAGAGCAAAGAATGCCACTGACATCGCCAGCCAGGTCCGTGTGGCTCTCTCATGTATCACACTTCATGTCTTTTTTTAAAGGAAGTTTCATTAACAATTTTTTCAGTTTAAACCAAAGGAAAATCATTGTCAAGCTATGATGAAGGCAGCTAAAGGTGAGCTTTCCCCAACAGATCAAGTACAAACAACTGGCAGAAATGGAGAAGGCCAACTACACCAGTGTCGTCGATACCCCTGAGATCGTTCATGCCCAGCAGGTCAAGGACCTGTCAAGCCAGGTATCTTGAGTGAAGCAATTTAATCATTCTTCATGTGGGAACCTCAAATGGATGCTAATACATCCAAGAAACCATCTGGCACAACATTCAGGAGAGACACCAGAAGAACAAGTTTCTCTAGAGCTGTAATGTGGCATCTCTTACTCTGAAATTCCATTTCAGTATTGAAATGAATTTATTTTATAAAATGAAACCATTTCTATTGCTTTTGCAATACCAAGACTATTATTATTCCATGTAGGTTTAGCTTAATTTTCCTACTCCTTAATAACCTAATGTTTAAAATAAATCTTACACAGAGGAATAATCTGAATTTATGACACATAGGGAACTACTCACATTTCCACAGAGATGGGCATTGTGCAACAATAGCTAATGCCTGATTGTTTCTTACTGCTTTTGTGTTGAGGCAATATATTTTGTATTTTTTACCAGAAAAAGTACAAGGAAGAGGCAGAAAGGACCATGCCACACTATGTGCCTGTAGCAGACACACCAGAAATGCAGAGAGTCCGTGAGAATCAGAAGAACTTCAGCACAGTATGTATATAAATAACAAACACCATTATTGTCAAATAACAACACCCATTCAGCTTTGTTTTTTCATTCCATAAGGTCCTGATATCCCACTCAAATCCCAGCCAGGCTGTGGTTACATCCTCAGGGATCTGCAGTCAGAGGGTCTGCTGTGTTTGCACAGATATATGTTAGGCATTACTCAGGGAACCAAACTGATTCTGATTTTCTTGCAAAACCCCATCCTGCTGCAGTGCTCTGACAATTCCTTTGCAAGTGATAATTATATTTTCAGAAGGTGCCTGTTGTTGTCCATGGGACTGTCTTCAAGACTGGATGGTCAGCAGCAGAACTCCACAGCCTGACTTGAAATCTTGAACTTTCATTGTTGAGACTTCATTGTTTTAGACACAATCCCACACCTTTCAAGATTTTTCAATGAATCTAGTTGAGGATCTCCTACTACTAATTTAAATGAGAACACTTGTAACTTGGACACCTCTTTATATCACTAATAGTGGTGTTAAAACTTCCTCCTTCTAAGGTGGATTTGAATGTTTTCTTTTTTCTCCAGAGAAAACTCTCTGAGTAAATTTTTGAGTCAACTTTTGACATTTTACTTTTCTTCCACAGCTTCAGTATCAGTGGGACCTACAGAACAGTAAAGGAAAAGTTACAGTTGTGCAAGACACCCCAGAAATGCTGCGTGTGAGGGAAAACCAGAAGAATTTCAGCTCGGTATAGTTCTTTTCTGTTTTCAATCCTCCTTCCAAAAACCCACAGGTTAATAGGGTCAGTAAAACAACTGGGTTTGGCTCTTCTCTTACAGGCACTTATGTGCTTGATCTGCTTCAATGTGTATAAGACTTTTTTCAAACAAAATTTATTTTATCCTGAGTAGATTTAACTGGGTTTTGCTGCCCCTTTTTATCTACTGGGGCTTTTTTTTTGTGGAGTGTCCTGACTTCACCTCCACATATACATAGCTGTGATATAGTTAAGCAATCAATCCTGTACTTAAATTGCCACCACCACTGGTATCTTCTGTCCTGTTCCCATGTAAGTAGTGTATTGCTGTTGTGTTGCAACTGTTGCCTTTCAGGGCAAAGTGAACTGTCTGCCTGATGTGTCCCACATTTCATGTGCCACCACCAGGTGCCTCAGGTCTGCTCTTGTCCTTTTGCCACTAACACCACTAGCACAGGGAGGAACTAAGTGGAAGACATTTGTGAAAAACACAACAAACCAAATTATGTGGAAATAAAAGGAACGTATTAGGATAAATATTAGACTTCAATCCTAAAATTAACCTACAAATGGTTTGATACTTTGGTTTTTTTTCCTCACAAATGGCACTCATGTGGTAGGACAGACTTCAGACAAGCAGACTGGAGATGATCATGCTCTGAGCTGGCTTTCAGCCTCTGCTGTTGTGTTCAAATCACTGTCAGGAGCCTGTATGCACTCTCTAGAAGAAATAACGTTGTGTTTTCTATGTTTAACCATGTTGTCTTCATTCTAAACATTAAGATTTTATATAAAGAAGATACTGGACCTGGAACTACTATTGAAAAGACACCAGAGATGCAGAGAGTTAAAAGAACCCAGGATGCAATCAGCTCGGTACAAAAGAATTGATTTTTAATACTCTACCAGTGCCCATTCAACTTGAAATAATACCTTTTTTTTCCTCTCCCTCTCTTATTTCTTTAAATGTTGCTAACAGTGGTTTGGCAATAATCCACCCAGCTAAGGGTTACTTTCTAAAGGTTTTTTTTTTTTCCCCTATTCTTGCTACTTAAACAGTAATCTTTCTAATGATTAACATTCCGTTTGTTACTTACAATCCATTTCTACAACTTGAAAACTCTTGCCACCATCTTAATCTCAGCCCAAAGAGATTTTATTCAGCACAGAATCAAAGCATCATTTAGGTTGGAAGGGATCTCTTGCAATCACCTCTTTCAACTCTCCTCCTAGAACAGGGTTGCCCAGAGCAGGTTGCCCAGGATCACATCCAATCAAATTTTAAGCATCTTGAAGGATGGAGACTCCACAACCTCTCTGGGCAACCTGTGCCAGTGTCTGCCCTCACAGGAAAAAAGTGTTGTCCTGTGTTCAGATTGAATTTTCTGGGGTTTAATTTTGTCTTTTCTCCTGTCACTGGGCACGACTGAGACAAGTGGCTCCTTTATTCCTCCTCACTGGGTATTTATATGCATTGATAAGTTCCCCCCAAGCCAACTCTTCTCCAGGCTGAAGAGTTCCAGCTCCCTCAACCTCTTCTCATAGGGCTTGCTCCTGTCTCTTACTCATCTTTGTGGCCCTGCACTGGACTTGCTCCAGTAAGTCCCTCTGTTTCTTGTTCTGACAACCACAAAACTGGACACAGAACCCCAAGTATGGCCTCACCATTGCTGAGGGGGAGAAGAACCTCTCTTGACCTGCTGGCAATGCCCTCCTTAATGCAGCCAAGGATGCTGGTGGCCTTTGCCATGAGGGTGTGTTGCTGGCTCCTTGTCCCCAAGGTCCCCAAGGTCTTTCTCTGCAAAGGTGCTTCCCAGACTGTTGGCCCCCAGCATGGACCCCTGCCTCCCAGTTTTGGGTCTGGGGTGTGCTCTGTCCCAGCACCCAGGTCTAAGGAGGCTGTCAAACAGTATTGGCCCCAGGAGGACCCTTGGGTGACTTGCCTCCAGCCAGCCCTTGGGCCAATGGTCACAGTACCCTGGGCCAGGACCTTCAGCCAGTTTTCAGTCCATGTCACTGTGCCTTTTTCTGTTGGCTTGTCCATGAGGCTGCCAAGGCAAACCAGTGTCAAAAGCTTTGCTAAAGCATGTCTCATAAAGCTCCTAAATTAGATACAAAATTTTAACACTATAAAAGTGGATTAAATGTAAATATTACGTTCCCTTTGCTAATATGTTTTGTGCTTTTTTTGAATGCTGACATCATTTTAGTATAAAAGTGACCAACATTTCAGCTGTTTGTTTAACATGGTGTGTTAAATGTTCTTGTGAAATGTTATATTTTTGTTAGTAGTAATGTGACTAGCACTGTAATTGCCAACAGATGATGACTTCCACCTTTGACTATGATTTCTGCAAATCCAGAGTTGTTCTTTCTTTGGTAGAAAGACCAAATGGTGTCAGGTTTGAAGGTATTTACACCTGGTTTTAGAAAATAGTTCTAGTGGAGTGCTGTTCACAGTGGCATCTCATCACCAGCTGAAGTTACCCTCTGACAGAATGCTGGTGAAGATGCTTCAACACGTTGAAGCCAATGAAGTCTTCTCAATTTTTAGCTCCTTGAGATCAGGATAATGCTCTTTATGCATCCACAGATGAATCTAGGTGCATATTTCACTGCCATTAGGCTACATTTTTTAGAAATTATTTAAAATTTATAATATTTTATA
>NW_008626127.1:0-39590 GCF_000691845.1 Merops nubicus
GCATGCAGCGTCACACCGCCCGGGCCAGGCACTGCGGAGCTGCTCCTCTCGGGGCCCAGGCCTGGCTGAGGCACAGCTTTGTGGGGGTGCTTCTTACAACTCGCCCAATGATTGTGGCATAATTGTCACAGGTTGGCATAGTACATAGAAGAGGAGACAAATATATTTCCTTGGCTCACTGAGTTAGGCCTCCTTTGTGCTAATTAGAATTCTCTGAATAAAAATACAGCACAGAAATATTAATTCATCTTTTACAGAGAAAAGCAGCCAAATACTGGCATAAGTCACAGGATAACAGCTTGATCCGGCAATCCCTTATTTGCACGAATAGTCCCATTGACTTTTAGAGTTTGCAGGAATGAGGCTTTACACTGTAGCACAAGGATGCTGGCAATTTGCCCGTGAAAAGAGTTAAGTGAGGTCTAATTCTCCATTAAGGCTGAAGAAATAGGCCTTGGCTGAACAGAATGTTCCACAGCAGACAGAGCCAAGCAAAAGCACCTACTGTGCAATATATTAACCTAACAAAAATTTGCTATGCTACTGAAGTGAAGGACTTAGCAGAAGATACATTACATTTCAGAAGTAATTTTTTTTTAAAATTGAATTTGGACTCTTCAAATCAGCTCTTCAATAGTCATAACTTCAGGTCTTGTTAACAGGAGTGCTTCTAAGAGAACTAATACTCCAGGTACTTCACACAGACACATTCATTTCTGGTTCATAGATGAAGGAAGTTACAAATTCATGGCATATAATTTCCATGTTTTTCCTCCACAAATGAGATCAAACACACTTTTCCATTGGATTAAGCACTCTGATAATATTTGAAGCTTTCTGGAAAAGCACATTTATATGTAAGTACATTAATAATCATACTGCTTTGCAATGCTTGCAATGCATAGTTCTAAAAATGAAAGATCAAAAACCTAAATGAAATAATGAAAAGCCTGATACCTTCTTTGCCTCCAGGTTGTCTCATTCTGGTGTTCATGGGCAGGAAAGAAGTGTTGGTGAGCAGTTCAGAAGGAGAAGTGCAAAGTTGAGATTTTTTGATTGAAAGATTAATAGGTTCTTCCAGTACTTTTTGCATAGAAAGAGTTAACTCATTAACTACGTCTTGCCCAGCAGCAGCCAAGCTGTTTTCTCGAGGATGATCTACAGTATTGAAGTCTTCCTTTTCCAGCTTCAGGGGAAAAAAATTAACAAAAATTATTATTATTAGTTTTATTTCTCTCCATCTTAATAATTTGTAATCAGTTTTCAAATACCAGACAAGGAAAACCTGACTTACTAAATAGCTGCTTTTGACTGACTAACAATAACATGTGCTACCAGAGTGGATTCCCTTTCAGCAGAGGGGTTTTGAGCGATTCCTACCTTGCACTTAGTGCTGCCCTGGAGTGCATCCCCTGGTGTGAGGCCAGTGGCAGCCCCAGGACTCAGGTCACTTGGAGCTCTGCCCAATGCCAAGCTGTAGCTGGGCAGTGACTCTGTTGGGGTGTCAGAGTCACCCAGGGATGGGCCTGCACCTCGTGCCTGTGGATCAGCCGAGGCAGACAGCCCTGTTGATGGTGATTCCATGTCTAAGCCGTTTTGAAAGCCCACAATGCTTAAGGATGTGGAATGCTAGGATGTGGAATGCTAGGGAAAAAAAAAAAAAGAAAAAAAAAAAAAAACAACAATATGTTAATAAGCTTTTCAGCAGCAAAATGCTTCTTTCTATCTGGATGAGATACTCTGTTTCAGCTATACGTAAAATCAACCAGTTGTGTCATGAGGGCTTGAATGTATCTATTGTAATCTTACATCATTTCCAAAAGCTTTAGAAGTTTCACCGTTAAAACCGAAGACAGGAACAGGAGACACCTACATTACTTTTCTGTGATTTACAAAAAAGATATTCTTTTGATCAGTCCAAGATATCCTGATTTTTAACTCCCTACAATAAATGAAAACCTGCACATATAGAACATTGTACTTAATCCTTGATATAAACCATGACAGATTCTGCTAAATTATTCCAGAAGAAAAAAGATTCAGATCAGAAATGTTATTTTATTCAAAAATCAACAGATAGCTTTATTCAGAAGGAAGATTCAGAAAAAAATAAGATTCATATCTGACACAAGTAGATGAAACTATGGTTACTGTTAATGATACTGAAAACTTTATGCTAGTCAGGGAGTCTGCCCCATTAAAACCTAAGGCACTTGCCCTTTATATGTCATAGTGTAAATCCAGAAACATCCTACATGCACTAATGAGAAAAGAATGTACACATCTAGTTTCCAAAGAAAAGGAATGTTTAACAAAGTCTGAAGTAGTTTTAGCAACATGCATTTTCGACTGTCTCATGATTTGTCACTGTCAATATCACAGAAATACTCTTGTGTAAAACAAAAGCAAATCTACCTTTCCAGGTGACTTCTTAAGCTGCATTAGATGCAGGAACATGTACTGAAATTGGGACTCTTCTAGCACCCACATGAAGCAAATATAAACAGTCTTGGTAAGTATGCAGATGTGTCATTTGATGACATAATTTCCCATTTATTTTATCATAGTTCATTGGTGTTTCATCCTTGATGACGGACTGAATGAATCCTCTTCATTTGACTACAATACAGTAAGTGGCGCTTGTTGTAGTATAAATCAAGACAAAATAAATGTGTTGATTGCATCTGAATTAGAGTTTAATTTCATTGTTGTGTTTAGTTTTCCTGCTAGAGGCCTGTGACATCGAAATGAGTCTGAGACAGGACCTATTTCCTACATTTAATTAGTATTTCTCTCAGCTGTTCATTTTGAGGTTGGATACTTTTGTACCTCTTAATCCAACAGTGGTAAATACAGTAGCCTAGACTGAACCTTGTGCCTGTGTAGATGCTACATAATGCCAAAGTAGCCAGTCCTGGATTCCTCTGCTTGCAACGCCTATCACCTATGTGCTGGGAGAAGACTGAACACAGACATTAGTTTCCACTTAAGGATATAACTTACATCTTTAAACTACATCCTAAGACTTACATCCTAAAGCTACAGTAGGAGCTTTGCCTGAACAGTGACCACTTCTATTCAGTGAGACAAAATAGTCCGCATTTGAGATTTGAGACAGAAGAGGCCAGCTCTTCTGCAGTGCTAGGAATGTTCATCCTACTCCATCACACAGTGTTCTAGTAAGTCTGTTTTAAACAGTCCTTTCACGGTGAAGGCATCCCAGAGAGTACTGGGCCTCTGCAGCCAGGGAACTGGCCATTTCCTTCTCTTCAGGCAAATGAATGTTCCTGAATCTAAGCTGTCTGAGATGTAATAACTTCTTGGAACCAGCTGGAACACATTCTTCCTACCTTACCTTAGAGCTGAAAACTAGAACACGGCAAATGAGGAAATGCATTGGTGGAGGCACAATTTTCCATACACTCTGCCTGATATACTCTGAGAGCACTCCTGAGAATACTCAGGTTTCAAACCAAAGGAATATATGTAGGTCAGAAAGGAATCCAGCTTTCATGGTCACACATCCTAAAGAAGTCCACAAAGATCAAAAATTCTCATCTGCTGTCCTGATTTGCTTCTGACGGGTCCCTGCACATGAAAGGCCACATTTGTCACTGCAAGTATCCGTTTTCATTCCATCACTCTTTATCACAAGCCTTTCTCAAATGACAAAATAAACATGTGAATTGTTCTTGTATCACTCACAGAAAATAAAACAAATAAGCAGAATTCATGCTTGAACTGAGCAGATGGACTGCAATCAGTCCTGCCTTTTACTTCAAAGTCCATTGTAAGCATTAATTAAATCTTCGAGGTAGCTAAATACTTATTTAGCCAGGTTCTCAAAAACACAAAGCATCCACAAATTCCTGAGTCAACAGGAAGTACTTAAAGCTGTGCCCCACTGGAAATGGGCACGCTGAGGCACAGGCAGCAGGCACACCACCCAAAACTGCACAGCGAGTTAACTGGAGACCTTGTGGCTATTTGTGTCTTCTGATCAGTACTACACCTTCCTTCTCCTCAGAGAGCACACCACCACCCACCACGTGTGGAGACCTGACCCTCTGACCAGCCATCCCTGTGTAGCTGTGTACACTGCAGGTGAAAAGTCAGCCCCACCAAGACAACAGTGGGATTACTCCTGGCTTCAGTGGGTCAATTTTACCTGCCAGGAGTAGTCACAGGGACGACTCCTACTGCAGAAAAAAAATAATAGACACATGCATAAGACTTTGTGATAACTAAAATTTTCTGGAAGATCAAATTCAATTGCATCATAAGGCTATATCTTTTTACTCTTCTAGCTAGCATCAGTTTCTTCAGAGATCTTTTTAGATTATACAAGCCAATATAAAACCTTAGTCTTGTTAAAAAGAAGAAAGAATAATGAGGCCATCAAACTGCCATCTGTCTTTCCCTTGGGGCAAAAGTTAATTTTGTGGTTATTTTAATGATGAAGCAACATTATGATCTTTCAGTGCAAAATATTAAAACTCACAGTTAAGAACAGACACAATCCATTCTGATCCATGGAGCTGCTGTCAAGTGTGAAGTGAACAATGCACTGGGAACAAGGCTCATTAATAGCCTATTAATTCACTCCCTAAAATAATCATTTCTTTTGCCATTAGCAAAAATTTCTCTTTTCCCTTGACAGTTCAGCTAGTTTTTGCAAATGGGATGCCTTTAAAGAATTGATCTCTGTTTTATAAAAGCTCTATTGCTTTTACATTGCACTCTTTGAACAACAACAAGCATTAATTATGCTCTTGGGTAGAGGGTGGCTTCAGCTGTAGGTTAATTTTGAAACTTCTGACATTTTAATGGGCAGCCTGGCACATCAAGCTACATCTGTGTCATTATAAATGGAAACCTCATTGTCCCATAATTAATTTTGGTCTGGTGATCCTTATATTATAATGGCAGCAGCATCACCACCCTAAAATGCCTTCTACAACAAATTTCACAGCCATGATAGTGAAAGGTAAGAAGAAAGAACATGCAAAGTGCCTTCAGAGAACAAAAAGATAAACATATGGTTCGGTTCAAATATTTCCTTGATCACTGTTGCATTTTAAAAGGTCCAGTGTAAACATGCAGCACTAATACAGAAGAATTCTGAGAAGCAAATACTTACCTTGAAATACTGGGATTAGGATTTGTTAGGATTGTTTTGGCAAAGTCTCAAGGCTGTTGACATTAAGTGTCACAGATAAAGGAAGCTAAAACTAGGAAGCGCCAATTCTCTTTGCTCTAAGAGAAATAACACGCTGCAAACGGTTGCAGAGTAATGAACGGCTGCTGTTAAGTGGAGCAATCCCCCTGGCAGCTCATTATGCGAGGAGGTTAAACAAATGTACTACTCCAATCCAGTTGTTTAACTCACCCCACATGGCAGCGCTGGTAACACAGTCTCCACATGCTTCCTAGTCCTATTTCCCAATTTCAGAATAGAATCCAAAGGATCTCCTTTCCGTTCTTATGTGAGAAAGAATCCACATCTTCCTTAACATTTTATCTGAATCAACTGGAGCTGGCTTAAAGTGGAAGGAGGAAGATTGTATGGAGCAAGCAGCATCATGTTTTATTTATCCTTTTTTCCAGGTCAAATGAAAAGGTTTTGTTAAATTAAAATTCTGGGAAATATACCTAACTGCATTAAGCATGAATGCATTTGTGTTGTAAGAAGCTCAATTCTTTAAAGTCAAAACATACTCTGATACTTCAGGAATCTGCAGGACTGTACATCCCAGGCTGTTATCTTTATTCACTTCACCAGTGATCCCTCTTAAAAAAAAAGAGTCTTGAGATAAACAGGACTCTTGAACTAGGAAGTTGGGACTTATTTCAAATTAAAAAGAACAATCCAAAAAAATCAGCAGTATAGCACTGTACAAAATTTCCATGTGCTTGCACCTTTACTAATATTTCTGGACACCCTGTCTCAAAAGGGGTTTTTCAAAACCACAAAACATAGAGAAAATGGTCAAAGGTATAATGGATCAAAGTATAAAATGGATTCCATGAAAAATACCCAAAACAACCAAAAACTAGAGAAAACAGCAATCACTTTTCAACTTAAAAAATCCCTGACCTATTAAACATGGATATCATGAAGGTGGTGAATATTCACTGGTTTTCCTACACAAGAACTAGAAGTCATCCTGCTAAATTATTAGGGAACAGGCTTAAGGTAAGCAAACACAGGAACTTCTCATGCAACACAGAACTCTTGCTGCAGAATGCAGAGACCAGTAATATTAAAATGAACTAAAAAAATAGATTAGAGAAATTCACAAAGGAAAGATCCATGAAGCACTGCAAAACAATTGTCCGCATACAATCTTCAATTCAGAAAGTTCAGAAGTTAGAAAAGTGTGTTGTCAAAGGTCCAGTTTATATTTGTCTGCTCCTTGTATCCTTTCCTAAGCATCCGCTATTGGCTACAGCTATAACTGAACAGCTACAGCTGCTCAGTAATAACACACTAATACAGTGCATGACATATTCAGATATTTATTTTAAGCAGAAGGTAAAACAACAGGTCAAGGGAAGAAATTTCTCAAAGGTTGCTGTGGAACAAAACTAAACATGAGTTGACAAATGCCATTCAATCTACTCAGGGCCAAGCTGTGTTCCAGAAGGCAGCAGCAAGAGTGCCCAAGATGGTTTGGTTTTTGGAATGAGTAGGGATGGTACAGAGTGTTCTGCTGCCCAGGACTCAACCCAACATCTGGACAAGACAAGGAATCCTTCCTCCCAGAAGTGAAGGCCCTGCTCCTAGAGGAAGGGGTGCACGTATGAATTCTGAGGAGGTTGGATGTCTAGCTGGCCCTACAACAATGCCAATGTCTGTTGCAGCAGTAACTGAGGCTCAAACTACAGATTTGTCCTATAGATGTACAATAATTATGACATTTCTTCAAATGCTTGGTATGGCCTTGAGACCTCTTGCTCATCACAGCCACAAATGACTGTTAGGTAGATGTAAGCAAAACAGGCATTGTATGCCCTTTATTACTCCTGAAAATGTAATTAGGCCAAAAACACCTTATTATTCTCACCTCATCTCCAGAATAGATGACCTTCCCAGTCCTGTGTGAAAATTAATAATTCAACATCACACTATGTAAAAGCAACAGTAGAACCATATCTTTGCAGAAGGCTGGCAACCCTTTCCACAAAAGTTGTTCACCTAATTGAGTACTCATTGCTTCACAGTGCAACTTAGCAATTCAACAGCTTCTATAGAATCTGTTTGCTGGAGCTTGGCATGATTCCCCAGAACAAAAGTGCAGGTATCAGAGATGTTATTCTGAGGTTTGTCCTTTGTCTTGCCAGCATTCTTACTAGAGAGGATGGATATTTGACAGGCATGGAGACAGAACAACTCCATAATCCAAAACAGAGGTCCCAGCTACACGAGTGAGATACACTGACAGAGGATTGTGAAGAGAAAATTACATCGATTTTGCACATAGAAAGAAAACTTCCAGTTCTACTGTTGCATTCTTGGAGGGTGCTAATCAAGCCCAGAGTTATGCAGTACTTGACATATCAAACAGTCAATGGTCTAAGTATAGAAACATTTATTCTGCACAAAAAATTCAATTCATAGAAAAAGAGTACTTAGAGGAGTACACAGGAAGACAGGAAGGTTCACAAAATAGCACTATTAATGTTCCAAAAACAGTGAAACAAATGAAAAAAACCCCACATGTTAAGTGAAGTTACATGTTTAGAGACTATACTATACACATGCACACAAGAGCAGGAGGGCACAGCCAGAAATTGCTGTGAACTTTAAGACAACACTAGCCTTGATGCCAATGTTTCTGGCTGACACCAACTAGAGAACCCTACCTTATACAACTGGAAAGCCAAAATTCTGCCTGCTCAGTGGAACTAGATTTAAATTTTTGTTCTGGTAGATGGTGAAACAAAACACACAAGGATATTTTGTCAGTGCATGAAATGTTTCATCCTTGCTTCTCTACTTCTGCTTATCAATAACCACCAAGTACTCATCAGAAGAACCTGAACAGGCATTTTCTGAACTCAAAGGCACTGACACCATGAGCATGAGCCCTTGTCTGCGAGGACCTGAACAACATACTTGTGGTTTCCCTGTTTATCAGTAAGGTTGTGACCCCAAACTATTAACAGCATCTGCTCTATAGTGCTTCACACAAATACAATTCTGTATGCAGACAATTCATCTAGTTATCAGTCAATAGTACCAAATGCCTACCATAAATATATTTCAAAGTCAATGCACAGATGTTTAGTTACATAAGGAATCGAGCCTTGCCACTCTCCACAACAAAGTAATCCACTGGTCTAAAGGAAGATTTTATTTTTTGACAGAACTTGGCAAACATATCACTAAACAGTTAATTGTGAGATGGGCTACATCCTGGTTCACACCCTTTCTCTTCAACGAAAGCATCCCAGCCGCCAGAGGAATGGAACCACCAGGAACCACGAGGAATGCTGCACACAGTGAAGGCTGTCAGAGTGCAGCAGAGCTCTGACCAAGAAGTCCAATATCAATTACTCTCCAAATGGCAGAATACAGTTCTTCTCCAGGCAACAAAAGGCTTCTCTAGCCATTTTCTCTACCATATTTTCCAAGTGTGGTATTTTAGGCTCCTCCACATTCACTTTTTCCATGTCCTCCAAGAACTCAAGAGAGATGAAATGCTCTGAATACAGGCCATATGAAAATAAATGGCCAAATGCCCATTCAGAATTTTTTATCTGGATCCGAGTATGAAAATATTTAATCAGCTGACACACAGATGAGAATGAATATACACATCCCCTTGTTCTTAAATAGGAACCGATTTCCCATTTAAGCCTAGATTTAATTTAATTGTCAGCAAAAGCAGTCACACGTCTTGAAGTGGTGTTCATCAAGAATATATTTCAATGGTTTCCTTACTGTGCTGTTTCCCTTCATCATTTCTAATTAGCCATTGCCAGAGCTACCAGTACATTATGGCTTCATCCCAAATAGCTCATTACAAGAGATAAGTACAAGCAAAGGTAGGGTACTGTAGCTGTTTAATGTCCTTATTTCTTGCAGAGGTGCCAGGAAACAGACAACTGTTCTTTCTTCACAAGAACATATACTTCCCAGCACCATTAGAAAATTTTCTTTTTGGGTTTGTTTTTTTGGGGGGAGGGATTATCCTTCTCTTGCTGTCTTCACAACTTGCACAGCATCAAATTAGCCCTTCTTCCTTTTTTTTCCTCCTTTTTTTCCCCCATCAGACTACACTATTCTCTCTCTTGCACATCTGCTTCCTCTTTCTGACTTTTCTGATTGGAGTAACCTTCATTTACAGGTCCAGAAGACAGAGGACAGCTTCTTCAACATGCATGTAGAAAAGCTCTCTGAGAGCTAGCTGGATAGCATCACCATTCATTTTCACAGATAACTTTGGGGCTGTGTCTACATTACAAGAAGAGCATTCTGCTCAGGTTCAGGGTCTTGCTCAGGTCTTAAATACACGTTTTCAATTTTTAGTCATATCTTAAAGTAAAGGTAACTCTATCATAGAAAATTTGTATAGCTTTCCTCAGTCCTGTGCTCTATCATCAGAGACTAAGGGAGAGCTGCTTCCACATGTGAAAGTTCAGAGCCAAGGACATCATCTCAGAATGCTGTGATACCATCAGCTTCATCCAGAAATTCCATCACACCAACAGGATTAAGGTAGCAATTGCAGATTTTGTTGTGGCTTCCAAACCTGATTTGCGTGCTGCTTCCAGACCATCAGTAATTACCTTTCTGTGACTCTGCAAGTCCCAAAAGGATCGCCAGCAACTCTCTGAATGGGTATTGCATCATAAATATGTTTGATCAACCAAGATACATACTGAAGAAGAATAAAATAACTTCCTTTTTGAGGCTAGTTAGGTAATACAAGTTTTTCCACAATATTTCACACACAAATGCCAAGAAAAAAATATCCATGAAAGACTTCTACATAGTATATGACATGAGTCATGCACAGAAGTATCAAACAGAATTGAGCAACTAGAATATGAAGTGCTGTTAGGAGTGTTTCAAACAAACTGTACAGACAAGTAAAAGGCAGTTTCTCTGCTCCAAATGATCTAGCAAAGATCTACTGTTAAAGATGAGCCTTCTTGGTTTTGTTTATGCTGCTTCTTCAACAGTTAGGGCCTCCCAGTAGGTAGAAGGATCAAAGCATAGCTCTATTATTTGCTGAAATATTCTAGAGACACAGAAAGCTATGATTTTTCTGCTTATACATGAATGAGATGAAAGAGTATAACAGAATTATATCCCTTTCTGACATCATGTCTTCAGTAATAATTAGGGTAGTTATTTCCCAAGTAACTATTTTGAAGGATGTTTCTCAGGCCCAATTTCATCAGAATCTCTTTTTTTTTTTTTTCCCCCCCCAAATTAAGTGCTGCTAGTATGGTAGTTAGCAAGTCCTGATAGTTAAATCCCTAGACATAGGGACTGGACAAAATTTACTCAGCGAAGAAATAGTCTTCTGTTTATTTACCAGTTCATGCTTACAGTCATGCCAGCCAGCAATAAACACACCAGTTTATGGAACAGTTGCTGGTCCTGACTGAAGCACGGTGTGAAGGCATCTTACTAGGAGCTGCACATTAGTTTAGGCTATGACTGTCTTCCAAGATTTACAAGTCATTTTGGTGATTTTTACTGTATTTTTACTTCTTCAACCTGATTGCAAACTCCCATGCCACACCATATTCAATATTATCAAATCATGTCTTCCATTTAGAATATGTTTTTTTTTAAAAAAAAAGTTCTCTGTACCTTTCTCACTGGATGGAAAGCTGATTGTTGCACTGTGCTCTCAGAGTGGCTGCTGACACTGGCTTCTTCATCCAGTGACTGTGACACGGAAGGACTACCACTTTTGTCAAGAGGAATTACAGGCTTCTGGACATCAAGTTCAGTGGAACTCTCACAGACCTGCAAATCACAATTAAGAATTTGTGTTTTCAAAATCTCAGAAAGAAAAATGGTAACAAATACACAGCAACTCACAGCATAGACAACATGACAAAACTGGAAAGACTCTAAAACAACAAAGATGTTCAAAGTAATCGTAAGCAAAGAGATAAATGAATAGGGAAATATTTCTCTTAAACATCAATGAATTAAAAAGAAAAATAAATCAGTAAAGCTGCTGAAATGTACAGTTGTTCCAAAAGCTGGCAGCCTGCTCCTGCAGTTAAGCCACTTTGAGAACTATTCAAGGTGGTAAGTGCACAGAATTTACACAATGGGAAATCCCAGCCACCTTTCCACTGCAATCCCCACTCTTTAGAATGAGCTTCAATGCCACAGCCTTGTGCATCTTATCTGCCTTCTAGTTTGGTTGCTCACCACCAAACATTGACCTTTTTCAGAAGCAGATGTCTTACCAACAGAACAAAAGAGGAGAAATTAGCCCTGCTGACAAAACTGTGACAGAACAGCATGTACTAATACTGATGAAAATCTTACTGGACATGATGCAGTAGCAAGAGCAGTTGTTAGTAGAATACAAAATAACTTTCAGACAGAAGAAAAAAAAAAAAGTGTGCTTCTCTCTTTTCACAAATCATTTAGGATGACAAGGAATCTTCTTCAAGGATTCAGGGCTTAAAGTTTCCAGTAAAAGAGAGCTGAAATGGAGAGTGACACTACTGCAGTCTTCCATTACCTTTTCACAAAGGATGAATGATGATGCTTTTACTCTCCCACCTGCTGCTCACCTTATCTATTGAGAGATTCAGACCTTTGAGATCCAGATTGTTTATGCAGCACTTTACGGAAAATTTTGACCCAATCTGTATGAGGCATGAAGCCTTTGCTGAATACAAACATAAACAATAGGAAGTCCATCTAAATACATGAAATCTCAAAAGTGTCTCCCATTTCTGAGCTTACTGTGAGTAAACACAACAGGAAAGACCTTTCAGAATGCTTACATGTGCTTCATCTTGGATTTGTTGCTGAACTGGGGCTGGCTGCCTCACTATGTAGTTGATTTGACCTACTATTGTCTGTTGAACATGCTGAGGTGGCTTGGCTTGATTCAGCTGCAAGCTGGACTGTCCTTGGGCCTGCAGAAGAAGTTCCAGATCCTTTTTCATCTCCTCCAGCTCAAACTGGTGGTGCATTATGTCTAGGCTCTGCTGGATGACTTGTTTGTGGGTGTTCTCATTCTGACCTGATGGTGACAATGCTGGTGGCAGCTGCTGCTGCGGTGGCTGCTGCAAGTGTTTAGATTTTACCTTCTGGAGATGACCAAGTTGCACTTGCATAGTTGAAGTCTGCAGAGAAGCCTGTGTGTGGAATGACTGTGGGTGGCTCGTGTGAACTTGCTGAGCCTCATGAGATACAACAGCATGACTGAGGGGTGCAGTCTGCTGCAGCTGTTGGGGTGGTAAGTGCGTTCCCAGCCTGCCAAACACATTCTCTGGCTCTGACCATGACTGCTGTTCCAGCCCAGACTGTGTGAGCTTCACAGGCTGGGGGACACCCCTTGGCTCTTTGTCATGTTGATGCATGCTGTACTGCAGAGGAAAGCACTGCTGATGCAGCTCAGGAGGCTGTCTAAAGCTCTGAGGGCGGTTTGTGTCTTGGTAAGAGGGCTGGGCTCTGTCAGGACAGGGCACACTGCGGCAGCGCGGGCAGCAGGCAGGCACGGGGCACTGAGCTGGGGGTGGAAGCTGATGTGGCTGGTCATTCCCAGGCCCAGGCTGTGACACTGGTGAACGCTGCCCATGGGTCGAGGGCATCTGTGATCCCTGCACATTTCCACAGAGTAGCACATCCGCATGAGAAATGTGTCCACCTTCCATGGTGAAGCCTCCTGCAAAAAACAGCAAATTTACTCCCCACTGTGATCTTGACAAAAATACAATAAAAACTGAATGATGGCCATTTTCTTGGCTTTATTTCAAATATAAAAGACATTTAAATGTCCTATCCAAACAGTCCTTCAACATAGCTTCAAGACAAATTTTTCAAAATTTTTCATTGATCTAAATCACACCAAACTCCCACTGATTCAAGGTTGAATTACCAACCAATGCTTTGAAAAACTGACCTCAACATTTTAACTGACAGATACAGCTTACACTTTTGGTTTTTACTGAAGTATGTGCATATCTTCTTATCCATAAGCACAGGCACAAAAGGCTGCTTCCAGGGCGAAAGTGGCAAAAATAAAAGAGATTGATGTTACGTAGGTGAGAATCATAAAAGCTAGAAATAGAAGTGATCTATGAACAGATCTTGTCCATGCTTTTAGTCAAGAGATTATTCCTCACAATATTTTATATAGTGTTATCCCATTTAGTTTTAAATACATTAAAATGGGAACAGAACCAATCTTTTAGTCCATTGATCAGCCCATCAAACTGAATTTACTGTAAAAACCCACTGCAGCTGGGAAATTTATAGCTGGTGGGAAACAAAGTGACAGCATGCACATTCATTATCTAAACAACACTGTAATTATTATACAGTCAATGTCTTAAAGTCATCTTTGTGCCAGTTAATTTTAAGTGTTTCAAGCACTGCTCAGGTCCCTTGGCCACTAAGATACTAAAGGATCTGGGGAGCACGGGCATGACTGAGCCCAGCTACACACCCGGGTAAAGCAGAGGAAATAGCACAAGGCTCCCTGCAGACACTCTTCCACCCAGGGTACTCCTCACAGGACTGCCAGACAATGGTTTACAGAGTCATTGTTTGCTGGGACAGAACTGAATTTCCAATACACTGGGCAAAGTCAAGGCTTTTTGATAGCTAGTGACACTACATTTTAAGTAATTTCAGTTAGAAGTTATCTGTTTGGTCCTGCACGGTTTTTCCACTAGTGATTGTCTTCCTACACTGTGCTTTTGTAAGACCAGCAAATAGGATACTGATAAAGTGTATTTCTAGGTAATGCTTGTAAAGTAATATTTACATATAATGATGTCCTTTAATAGAGGAATTGCTATAACTGGGGATAAAACCAGTAAAGTTCAGCCATACCAGCTTTCCTTCAGAACGTAACAAGACATACAAACCCAGAAGTCAAAACAAAAATGAGAGCTCTTTAGAGGAAGTACTGTACTGTCTGTACATGTCTTGACTAGCTTTGAGGACTTGCCTAATAAAGAACAATGTATTTTCCTTACCCAAATTGGACAGTTGTTTAGTCCAATAGGAGGGATCCCAAGTAAACCTGATTTTCAGAGGAGGGCCTATGTCCGTGTTACAGTTGGTCTCTAACAGGCGCTGGATCTGAAATACAATCTGGTAACAAATCAAAGAATGATGCTTTCATTCCCAATTGTAAGCTCATGAAAAATGTTTATTTGAGAGACATTAAATCCCTAAAACAGTTCTCACATTTACAGCAGAATTTCAAATTACTAAGAAAATATCTCTTACCAGTTCTTTACTGAAGAGAAATGGGATGCTGTTTTTACTGCACACTGCCCAGCTGATGAAGTTCTGCACATGTTCTACCTGTCTGCTTAAAACCACAACACCTTGCAGTTGTTGCTCCAATTTCTGCTTCCTTTCATTGGTTATTTTCTGTTAATAAGGTGAAGCAGTAGAAAACAGTTGTCACTCTTCAGACACATAAGGCATATAATCATTGGCACTACATTAGGCATTATTTGCAGGGACACTTATTTCCAATCTCTTTAAACCAACAGTCATAAAACAAAAACAAGTCCTGTTCAAAAGGTATGTCTGAATTCAGGAAGAACAATGACTTCTCCAGGAGCAAACAACTTACATCACTACGGCCTCGGTTTAAAAGAATAACATTACCCAAGAAAGCAGTAGAAGTTGGATCAAATTTGTACCTGGACCACCTTCTTTGTCTCTAACAATACACAACAGAAGAGATCCAAGAAATAATATAAAAAGAGGGGAAGCATGCAGCATTTCCTCAGCACAGTGTTCCAGTCTCTAGCAATTCTTGATTTAGGAACCACAAAGACAGAGGTTCCATTACCACCCTTGCCATATTTTCCTATAAAATTGCCTAGTTCCTTTTGTACCCACACAATACCTTGTATCAAGGAGTTCCTCACTTACTCACTGTATATGTGAAGAGCTATCTGCCCTTGTCTGATTTGATGGCCCCTATGTGTACTTTAACAGAGCACTGTGCATGTACTTGAAGCCTATGCACAGTTTGGTTGTGGTTAGAGATAACTCAGACAAATACTGAAATGTTGCCAAAACACAGAATTTACTTAATGTTTAATAATACTGAATTGAAAACAGATGTTTCTTGTTTTTATAAAGATTACTTTATAAACTTAGCTTAGTAGCTAAATACTCAGCTTACTTAGCTGAGTAGCAATATTTTACTCAAATATAGAAGTTCAAAGGTAGGCAGAAAGTACTGAGTGCCTTGTCTTTCTAACACCTAAAATTACCCTAAGAATAACTGAGAACTGGAAATTCAGATCAGATCTGATAGCAATTTTTGCACTCAGCACATTTCAAAATAAAATCATATATACTTCAACTGCACATCAAAAAAACCGCAAGCTTTGTTATAGAAAGTAGACCAGATCATTTTGAAAAACAGGATATTAAATGTGCTGCTAGAGGTCTTCTACAAATTAAATTTTAAAACCAGAAGCTGGTCTGGTTTGTAAGTACTCAAAATGTGCACACACATTCTCTGTAACTGCATTGGAAAATGTGGTTAACTCATGATAAGCAACGTTTTGCCACTTCATCCTGAACTTTTGTCAACCATTGATTCCACACAAAACTCTGCTGAAAAATAAATAAATATCTGAAAACACAAGCAAAGGGACGAAAACTCTCACAGTCTATATTTTCTCTATTGGCACTGGAATTAAATTTAATTGAGTTTAATTTCCCAAGGTATCAAAGAAACTAGCTTTACTTACGTCAAGTTCTTCAAGAAGGATGTTTGTTCGTTTATTGATTTCATTCATCAAAATCATCTTGGCCATTTTTATTTGGTTTTCTACCTTTTGGTATAAAAGTTTTACTTCAAGCAACCTATGGGTAAGAAATACACATCCCTGGATGAGCCAACTGGTGTATCATTTATTCAAAGCTAGTCATTATTTGTCACAAGTACAGATCTAACTATGATAACTAGGACAGACACCTTCAATGAGAGTTGTACCATTTCCCCCAAGTCCTTCCATACATGTCTTTAAACACAGAATGGCTTTGGAAAGGACCTTTAAAGGTCATTTAATCCAAGCCCCTGCAGGCAGCAGGGACATATTCAAATAGATCAAGATGCTCAGAGCCCCATCCAGCCTGACTTGGAATGTTTCCAGGGATGGGGCACTTACCACCTCTCTGGGCAACCTGGGCCAGGGTCTCACCACCCTCACCATAAAACATTGCTTTTATCTAATCTAAATCTCTCTTTCAGTTTAAGATGATTTCCCCTTGTTTTGTTGCAACAGGCCCTATTAAAAAGTTTGTTCCCATCTTTCTTAGGAGCCCCCTTTAAGTATTGAAAGGCCACAATAAGGTCTCTCTGGAGACTTCTCTTCTGCAGGCTGAACAGCCCCAACTCTCTCAGCCTGGCCTCACAGCACAGGGGTTCCAGTCCTTGGACCATCTTTGTGGCCTCCCTCTGGACCCACTCCCACAGGTCCGTGTCTTTCCTGTGCTGAGGACTCCAGAACTGGATGCAGTGCTCCAGGTGGGGCCTCACAAGAGCAGAGCAGAAGTGCAGAGCCACCTCCCTCGACCTGCTGGCCACTCCTCTCTTGATAAAGCCCAGGATACCGTGGGCTTTCTGGGCTGCAAGTGCACGTTGCTGGTTCATGTCCAGCTTGTCATCCACTGGAACATGCAAGTCCTTCTCTGCAGGGCTGTTCTCAACCCCTTCACCCCTCAGCCTGTGTTGATACTGGGGGTTGCCCCTACCCAGGTGCAGGATCTTGCACTTGGCCATATTAACCTAATGAGGTTCACACAGGCCCACTTCTCAAGCTTGTCCAGATCCCTCCGAACGGCATCCTGTCCCTCAGGTGTGCCAGCTGCACCACTCAGCTGGGAGTCACCTGCAAGCCTGTTGAGGGTGCACTCGATCCCACTGTCTGTGTCGCTGATGAAGACATTGAACAGGGCTTGTCCCAGTACAGATCCCCAAGGGACACAGTTTGTCACTGGTCTTCATCTGGACATTGAGCTGTTGACCAGTACTCTCTGGGTGTGACATGCTAATGCTGGCTGACTCTCTCAAACAGAGACTTGTTCTGCCAACAACAGTCTTAAGCTCTTTGTCCACAAACACACGCCAAAGATGTATCTCCAAAAACCTTCCACTTTAGAGTATAAATAGTATCAATAGATTTGTACTCTTCCAGCATGTTTGAAATTATTTTATTCATGCAGAAGAGAGATCCAACAGCTAACAAATATGTAATCAGTAGATGAAATTCCTTTTGTATAATGAAATATTTTAATTTTTATACTAATCTTGACTGGAACTGCAGCAGACTTTAGTTTCTTTAAGAAAGAATATGTTTTTTAAATAGTCTTTATTTCTAATCTTTGTAAATTCTAGTTTGAAAATAGATTATACAGAGAACTCTTAACCCTTAAGTCGGCTGTCACATATAAGGACTATGGAGTCATGTTTTACAATGCCATGACTTGTCAGTACCACTTAAATATGAATTTGATATTTCTAATCTTCCTATTATTTCCTACACTCCAAGAAAAAAAAAAAATAAATCTGCATTTAATTCTGTTAACCTACATTTAGTGAAAATAATATTTTTACTGATCACCCACTTTCCATGAAAAAAAAAATGCATAGCAATTACCTGTCTTCAATCTGTTTAGCTGAAACCTGAATCCCGCTTTTTTTCTCTTCTACTTTAGTTATGACATTTTCCAGGATAATTCTCTGATTTTGCAAAGCTTCATTCAGATGTCTGAACCTGGGAAAGAAGGGGAAATTCTCACACCACGTTGGTTTGGTTTTTTTCTGTTGATAAATAAGCAACTTATCAGCTGTTTATTTTGTTTAGGGGACCAGCCACCTTAATACCTGTCTGGACATGGTCACCTGCTTCTTTCCTGCTACAGGGGTTCTCTGACAGCTAAACTTTATCACCACTCATACAGGCAGGCTCATCTAATGAAAGTGTCACTGTACAGACAGTTCCTTACATGGCTCATGTGTTTCCACAGCCAGCCAGCATCCTTAAGTGTTGGTTACTCTGATCTTCTACAGTCATGATGTCTTTGATAAAGTGAAACAGAAGCATTTGAACCGTGCTACTTATCGAGTTCAACTTGTGCCTTTGAGCACAACCTCAGGCACTATATGCATGCAGCTGGTACCTGGGCAGAGAATACAATCAGGAAGGTACATGCTGCTGAGAGCAGCGACCTATTCTGGCAGGGCAGTAACCCACATGTTACACTGCTTGGGTGCAAGACAACTAACTGAGTTTGCTGTGGCTTTTGAATTTGGGCTAGCCTGCAACCCCATCTGCCAGGAAATGCAGATGAGCAGTCTTAAAAACTAAATTAACTACAGTTTTAGATGGGATTATGATTAAGAATCAAGGTGTGGCACCTGTGTTCCTTATGCTCTGTCAGAAGGCAGCTGCGGCACGTAAGGGTATCGCAGGTCTCACAAAACAGCTTCAGTGGCTCATGAGTGTGCACTGGACAAAATAAGGAAAGCTCACTTGCTTCATCTTCAGTTGCTGAGGAGTATAAAGCAATGGTGTCACTGACAACTACAGCTCAGAAAAAGAATTGCCAAATTCTCCCAATTTCATTGAAAGTACACTATCATGTTTTGTTCTTCAGGGAAGTTTATTCTTTCGTATTATTATTGAATCAAATGCTAATAGAAAACATTATTAAAAGAGGAAAATGGATCAGAGGATTTTTTAGTCTACTCCATTATTTTTTTTCTCTCGAGGAACAAGCTGAACTCACCTCAGCAAGTTTTTTTTCTGATTGTACTGCAAATATGCACTTAAGCATCAAAACCTGCAGCTGGCAATGCAAGTAACATGTGGCTAAGAAGGCTGCATAACCACTACTTCACCAAGGCAGATGCTGAAATCTTTTCCTCCCCTTTGGGTCTGATATTATATCTTTAAAGAAAAAAAAAAAAAAAAAAAAGACCATAATAATGGTCTCAGTTTTCATGATTAAGAAAAGCCCCTCTAAGTGTTTACCACCTGCAGAGAATACAAGCTTTTTTTGTGAAAACTCAGGATCAAATTACCTGCATTAAACTCCAACTTTTAATGAGATGCGGTCTTTAAGGTCCGAGTACAATGAAGCCTACTCACAATCTTATATAATGATCTGTCCACTTCTCTCTCATGGAAGGGTTCTTTAGCCTTTGGATGATTGCAGTCATCCCAAAGAAATCAGTAGGTTTTTTTAGTACTGTGTCAGATTTAAGAGACAAGTGGATTTCAAATGCAAGCCAAGGATAAAAATCAATGTTATTGAGTTACAACAGACTCACAATAGCTGGCATCAGTAATTCCCTGATTCAGTCGACATACCAGTGAGCAGTGTCGCCGAGCCATGGCATTCTTGACCTACTTTATACTCAGCTCAGAGCTACACCCTTCAGTTTTCAAATAAGCTGAATTCTTACAAATCAGACACTAAACAAGGGGATAAGCCTGACCACAACTATCCCTATTAGCTTCCTGAAAAGAACCTCACTTGGAGAGCAGGAGAAGTCCAGTCACCCTAAATTTTGCATTAACACTGAGTCACCATTTTCTACAGCCTGTATTTTATCTCAGGTGGATCTCTTGAATAATTAACAGAAAGTTCTAAGTCTCTGTTCCTCTGACCAGTTGTCAGAAAAGCTTTGGAAAAGCAATCTCATCTTGGCTAACAGAGTCCTTCCTCAACCTGGCTAATTGGCAATGACTCAAATTTTGATTTTACAGGTTCATACCCAACCTTGAGAGACTGCAGGAAAGGGATAGTAAAGCAAAGAAAAATTATTCAGTTTGTGCACAAGCCTATAAATTGTTGTTATGTCAGTAGGAGATCATTTACTTCTAACATAGTTTTGGCAAAAGGATTGTTTCTACCCAATTGTAAAGCAGTTAACAAAGTCTTTCCACTTAACAAGGAGTGAGTTGCATTAACACTGAATGTTCTTTTAAGAAAGTTGGGACTAAGGGAGTAAGGAATTGTGGTTTTATGACTTTTCATCCGTTCATGAGATCTGCAGAACTTCAAAGTTAATAAAGTAAACTTATTCGTAGTGCCAGTGCAGAGCTGCCCAGTGAGAGGTTTGTACTGTACAGGTTTTTTTTTTCTCCAAGACTGTTGTTTAATCTGTCATAAAGCTTTGTCCCATGTCCCCAGCACCTAGTTCTTTTGTGCTCAGTAAATTCATTCCAGAAGTAGATTTCAGTGTTTTCACATCTTGTAGTCACAGATCCAGGAATATTTCAGGGTTTTCAGGGGTTGTGGGTTTTGTGTTTTGTTTTGGTCTTTTAGTCTGTTGGGAAAAATCATTGTCTGTGAAAAACTGCAAGTAGTGAAGTTTAACCATCTGTGAACCACATTTTAGCATCTCTTCATACTCATAACCAGCAGTAATAGTCTGGCACTCACAAGAGAACTGGAATTTTTGATAGTACCTCTAGAAGTGGTTCAGCTAACAGGAATACACTGGAGTACAGGAGTTTGCAGGAAATTTTAGGGTAGTGGCGATCGAAGTGATGTTCAGCATGTGCTGTTTATTTGGTTTCATGCTTGAAAATTAAGGTCTGTTTTTCGGTTTAATAGTTCAGTAACAATTTTTAGCTGAACGACTGCCATAGCTTTCCATTTGCAATAAGCATGTTCAGAACAATAAAATCTAACTAGCACAACCTCCCCATAAACTACCAGATGCTACAGAATGCTCTGGAGGTGAATAAAAGAAAGCTGTTTCCAAAAAAGAATGGAGCTATTTCTAATACTGAGAAGGTCTCACAGGGAATCCTCTACAAGTAGTATTCATCTTCTGGACCTTTACTTTAGTCTTACAAAGGATGAGTCAGTAGGAAAACAAAATCAAGCTACTTGAAAATTGTTTTCCTCTTAGACAATATGGCATTTTTTTCTGTCCCAGGCCAGTCCTGCTCCTCCTCATGCCCTTTGTTTGAATTTGATTTAGAAGCTAAGGGTGAAATTCTCAAAAATCACACGAATTTGGCACACAGGCCTGCACCATGACCTCAGGAGTGAACAGTGATCAGGTGTGTTCCACGGAGCATGGGTATCTTGAAGGAAGAAGCAGAAGAGAAGGTCTCTCAGAGAAGCCAGCCTCTTTAATACTTCCACTCAAGGAAGAAGTTATTCATCAAAAGGAGTAAGAATAGCCAGGATTCAATGCACTTGGTGGCATCTAATCTCTACTTCATTTCAGACACAAGGAATCTTATAGTTCTCTGAAAGAAAACTGACAAAAAGAAAATCTGGCCCTTGTATTACAACTGGCAAAAGATAGAACAGTTTAAAGATGCAAGATCAATGGAACAGAGACTCTTAATGGTTACAAGGGCCTACAAAGAAGATGGCTGCTTTTCAGAAGTGCCATACACAGACTGAAGGTGGCTACTGAATCTGAAAGCTTTGGATGTTTTCTTTCCAGAAAAGGGAAAAAAACTTAAAAAAATCAGCCCAAGTTCTAGCATATCCTTTGCTCCTTTGCTTTCTTTGAAATTTTAAATTTTATTTGCTTTCTTTGAAATATCCTGAGGGGATGTCTATGTCCTAAATAAATAATATATACATTAATAATAATAATAAAGCACAGATTACAACTCAAAGAATTTTTTAGATTAACTAGTTCATATGTACACTACCAACTCCCTTGTGATTTTTTTTTTTTTTTTTTTCAGCACACAGGATTTAGGACTAAAAAGATGAGAATGCATTTTAGTTTATGTGTCTGCATCCTTTTATTTATACAGCACACACAAAGCCACAACTAAGCCACGGTTATATTTTTTTACCACTACTTGTCAACAACATGAGCTGATAATCTTACTCAAAGTGAAATTCAATTTTAAACAGTTGGAGCCTCAAAAACCACAGTCCTTATCTTGCCATCAGCTCAAGAAGAAAAACATATTGTCTATCCAATCAGGGCATTTAAGAAGGGACTTGGGGGGACTTCAGTTTATATTATTCTCTAGAAAATACCCAGAAAACATTTAAATGTAATCTCTGCTTTTTTATTATTACTATTCTTAGAGACTTTTTGTTTGTTTGTTTGTTTACAATCTTTTTGGCATTACAATAACATGTCTCAAGTGCCTCAAACTATGTTTCCTATGAACACTTAGGACTTCAAAGAAGCCTATCTATGGCAAGCATATAGTATAAGGCTTCTAGAAGAAAAGTCCTAATGCCAAAAAAATAAAAAATAAGTATATCAGTGGGCTACACCTATGTTTATTCCTTTTTCTGCTCTTCCTCTTCCTTATGAAGAAAAATGATAGTGCAGCACAAACTCCGTAGCACAAATAACTCCATGTCTATCTATCTATCTATAGCTCTCTAAAGCTGGGTACAAGTTGTTTATGTAAGTTTAGGTTAGCAGACTCCTCAGCAGATTTGTGCCGTATTTGCCAGGGGGCTTCATTCGTGTTTGCTGATGGCAATAAAGTGGTGACACTCAGGAACCCCAAGCATAGAAAAGGAATATGCTATAGCATGTGGAATAGGATCAAAAGCATGTGAAAAAGACGCCCCTGTGAAATAAAAGTACCCAAAATTTTTCAAACTGTGGAATGTCAATTGTGGCAACGGCCCCAAAGTCACTGAAAAATCACATGATCTCACTGACACTTACATATCCTCCTGGGTCACACACAGAGCCTGCAACTGCTCCTTTTGCAACCTAATAACTGATAGGAGAAGAAACAAAATTTTAAAGTTTATCTTCAGTACCTGTGCAGCCCTTCAGGGACAGGGACGGGAAGCGGTCTCCAGTTTCCTGGCCATGTCTGTGTTCCTCTGTACAGGAGCTGCACAACCACTTGTTGCACCTTGTACAGAGACTGTGAGCAGGTCTCTTCTCTTTGCACATGGAGCAGCTCTACGGACAAAAAAGTGCAGTTATGTACAAGGATAATAAATTAGTTGTACTAACTGTGATCTTTAGCAGACTATGATTCAGATTGGTAAGCTTAATATTTTTCTTCTTCAGACTAATGCAGTTCAAGCGATTTTGAGAGTTTGGTTATTGATATAAAAGGGAACAGAATAAAATCAAGATTTGAAGCTCTTAATTAAAATCTGTGGCCATTCTGTGCCCTAGTACAATCAAGCATAATTATGATGTGATGCAAGAATTCTTGCAAGTAATTAATCAGCAAAATTCTAGGGACCATGTTGCACAGGAAGTCAGAAGAAATAATCATAATGACTTGGTTCTTGTGAACTGAAAAAGACATGAAACTATGAAAAAAGACTTGTCTGACTTGGGTGAAAAGTGAAATTTGAAAATGAGTGGCGTGCTTTGTAATCCCTTTCTGTTAGTGTTGTACTACTTACTGGTGGCTTTAACGCATCAATTGAACGTACACCTTACTTTTATAGACACATATATATTTAGATGGATGTATAGATATTATCTCAGTTGGATGAGCTGGCAGTTCCCTCCTTTTGATATCACTGATGGTGAAACCATGGCTTTACTTTTGGGGGTGATGGTGGATAAAAGACAGTAAGCAAGCTCCACTGACACATGACTTCTCTGTTAATAAAAAAGGAAGCCAGAAACTATGAGCAAGGTTCATGAGCCCTTCTAGGGTACTCTTATGGTCCAGTGAGAAATCTGCTTTACTGAACAGCTCTTAGGACTCCTAAGGGATTACAGAAAAGAAAACTGTCTTTTAAAGAGGTTTGAAAAACTAATCTAGTGCTTTTGAAGACATTAGATATTCTCATTTGATTTGCTTTTGATACAAATTCATGGTGATTAAGAAATCCCAGTACAATAACTGCATTCTAAAGATTCAGCAATGCTTGAAGATTTTTTCTTATTTGAGCAGTGCAAGTGAATAGATCTCTTCCTATCTCAGATAGTTACGCTGCATCCTTACAGCTCCTTACACCCAAAAATGTAAAAAAAAAAAATTTGCATGCACTGTTTTGTTTTGGTTTTTGTTTTTTTTTATTTCCCCAGACCACTGCATGGATTAGGTTATTCATTCTTTTCTTTTTAACAAGGGAGAAAATGGGACATACATAGAAATGAGTGACAGGGAAGAAGTACATCCCCCCATGCTTTATTTGCACCAGTGTCACTGGGCAAGTCACTCACACAGTTTAAAGCAGCCTCAAGCCTTCTGCATGGAACAGAACTGATCTGCAGATTGTTGCCATTCCTACAGGAGTTAAGAGTGGGAAGATAAATCTTCTGTCCTACTGAAATGCTGTGGTCTGAACCCTGAGCCCCGAATTAAGGTTGCCATATGGGTGATTCCCACAGCCCTTCATACAGAGGGGGTGAGTTTGCCTTATAGCTTCCCCCCAGGGTGCGGCCGGCCCTGCAGGGAGAGCCAGAAGGGAAATGAGCCCCAGGGGTCCCGCAGTGAGTTGACAAAGGTCAGGGGTCTGCTTGGGGATAAAAGCTGGGACCACTGGCAGGGAGTCAGGAGTGTCTGTCTGTGGAGTGCACTCCACAGAGCTTCCTGGTTCAGGGCAGACCTCCTGACTCTCCCTGGAGCTGGGCCCCAGTCTGTTTAGACCTTTGCAAATGCAGGCCGATGGGGTGAGAGTCACTTTGTGTGCACCTTTCTCTTATGTGCTCAGCTTGCTGGTCTGGCTGTTTCCCATGCCAACTGTGGGCAACCTCGGGTCTCTGTTTGTACCACCTGTTGTGGGCCGAGTCGTGTCCTTTGTGGGATCGTTGGGGGTGGTGTCAATCATGTCTGAGCTGGTTGATCTGTTTGTACCCCAGGCAGTCATTCATATAGTAACATTTTTGTCTACAATACAGTCTGTGTATTGGTTCATCTCCCTGCTGGTGCTATCATTTTTGTTGGGCCTGGTCATTGGCAAAACACCTACATTATGGAAAAGCCTTCCCCTCCACCCAAAGGCCCTGAAACCGAATATCCAATGTGGCTATCCAGTTTCCTTAAGAATCAAAAGTGCAAAAGAGACAGACTGAGGTGCAGGAGCTGGGTCACTAGGTGACATCCAGTATCACAGGTTCTTCATTGCTTTGGATCACACTCGGGATAACACAATCAGCAGATACAGAACAGCTTTGGAAAGTTTTCACCTGTTTTAGCTCCCAGCTACAGGTAATACCTCCACATTCTGAAATCAATCTTATTCATGGAAATCATAGAACACTGTTTTGTAATGGAGGGGGCAGAAATACACACCTTTCTGTGCCCCTCCTCCAAAGTACTAACAACAGAAAAACTGTGAGAATAGTCCTGCCTGTTAACTGGCTACTTAACAGAAGTGAAACCCATCTATGTACATTTAATACAAAGCCAAGTATTCCTGTAATCCTGTGCCTTCTAATTACCCTTTATATCCATCCCCCAATGGGAAACTGAAATATGATGTGACCCTTTTTATCATTAAAAGTCAGTCAGAAAACACTGATCAAATCAGAATCTAATGGGTAATCTTGATGAAACCATTTACCCAGTAGTTTCCTTCTGTTTACTCTGTTGAAAGCAGAAAGGGGACCACAAGTTTCAGTATCATCTTTATACACTGATTATCACAGATCCAGTCCTGCACCACTAGTGTAAAGATTTTTTACATGATTCTATTTTATGTATATAGAGTCTAACGTTCTTCAAATAAAGTTCAAGAAGTACTGTGAAGGCAGTGTGTCCATCCCTCAGAGTGAATTACAGTGCTGCATGATCAAACTGTAAGAGAGTCTGTTGTTTCATACAAAGTTTGCTCTGTTCTCAAACAGCATTCATCTGGTAGTGTTTCATCAGTTAGAAGGTACCTACCTTGGTAGGTTTCACTTACCTTTGCCATAGCTAAATTACCAGTGGGAAAGGCCTTGAGAAAGTTTTCAACTACATCCCTTGCAAAGCAGGTCTGTTTACACACCGGGCAGCAAAGGATACCTGAGTTTTTAAAAACAAACAAAAAACACAAATAAAACAATGCATACCAGCCATGTGAACCAGGAAATCACAAAAACCACACTTCAATACTGCTGTCTTTTTGACATCACACAGACATACTTAGTTCCAGGAATGTAACGCATCCTTCAAGTCATAAGTTACTTGTGGCTAGATGTATTTCAATACACAGGAAACAAAAACAAGGCAGCAAAATCTTTAGAAAGACACAAAAGTTCAGCTGACTCATTTCAGTATTTATCAATGATACCTGTGTGTCCAAATCCCCACGAACTCATTAGGGATTACAGGTTTGATAAAAACTGAGCTCACTTTAAACTGTTTTCCCTTGTTACATATCTACTTGTGCTTTCTGATACTAGTTACAGGTCGTCTAGACCAGCTTTATACTGCCAGAGGTATTTGAAAGCAGAGAACACACGTTGCCTAATACAAGTTCACATACAGTGCAGCATGCTACCCAAGTGAACCAAAAGAGGAGTAACATGCTGCTAGCAGAAGCAACCAGTCAGAATAAAGGTGAAGGATAAAGAAGCTTTAAATTGCAAACCATCTATAACAATCTACAGGTGGCAAAACATGATCATCCCTAAAGCAAAGCAAGCAGCATGAGCAGCAAAACCTGGCCCCACCTTCACGAGGTACCGAGTGTAGCTGGGATGAATCTCAGTGTTTGACAGCTCAGGAAGGTGTCCATAACTGCACACCAGTTCAGAGGGGTGCACACGTTTCTGAACACATTTCTGTAAGCTACAGTAGATGCAAACCCAATACTTTACTTATGAAGTATCATTTTTAATCTAAATTTTTCCATTGTGTTGAGGACAGAATTCCAGTGCTGCACTCACCTTGCCAAGTGATCTGTCTATGGCAACCAAAAGCAGTATTTTCCACAACTACATGATGCAAACTCATTTAAAGCAAGATTTTTAAAATGAGATAATTGACAACTTTCTACTGGACTGACAATGTTTGATGTGTTCTTTCCTTTAACTAAAATTATTTTTTAATAAAGAGAGGGGCCTGTAGATTAATTTAATCTTAAAATATCTATTACTTTTCGCACCAGACAGTTGTCAGGGACTCTCATGTTCTCCAGGTGCTCAGTATTAACTGCCCTCAGGACATGGCCCCTCTAACCCTGAGCCCTCCCATTTTCAGAACTGCACTGTTATTTTAACAGCAGCATTTTACGTTGACAAAGGCACACAAAGCCCAAACTCCTCCTATATTACCACTTCTGACAAAAGCATTATATGCAGTTAGATGCTGGAATACATTCACTTTCATTCACACATATTTTGAAGAAACTTTCAGTACTGTTACATCTCCTTTGACGAGGACATCCTACTAAGAACTGCTTCCATGAGGTTTAGATATTTTTTAGCTCAAATCTCGTTATAAAAACACAAGTATATTGTTTACTATATTCTGAGGCTGCATTTACAACAGATCTGGGGGCCCAAGTGGCAGATTATGTTCTACCTCACACTTGTTTAACTGCATTTCACAGAGCAGTGTGTTCATAGGGATGTGAGGTGGAACAGGCGGTGTCCACAGGCACCGGTGCTCCTCAGCCACAGCTCACCCCAGAGGAAAGGGCAACACAAGCAATTGCCAGTGCTTTGCTTACCTGGGCATGTAACAAGAGTCTTGTTTAAGTGTTTTCTGGTGACAGGAGTTACAAAGAGGCTGAAAATTCATTTGATAAAGATGCCACGATGCCAGAAAGCTATAGAAGTTTCTTAGACTCTTCCTTTACTTTGCATCCTTAAGATAAGAGTGCAGTTGAAAAGCTATCGTATTTACCTACAATATTTGTAGCTAATGACCTTCATATGTTACACTCCAGGACAACAGAATGCTTTTATAGTAGTCACACTGAACATGCTTTCCCAAATTGCAGTGTGTGTGTGTCTTTTAGCTATCCATTAACAGTTTGGTTCTCCAGAGAAATCTAAAAGCAGCAGGAGCGCTGCAGCAGCTAAGAGAAGATGTGCTATACAGGCAGTGCCTTCCTGCTCCTTCCAAACAGTGCAAGCACCAGTGAACTGCAGTGCTCATTCCTGGGAGGTGAAACGGTTTTCAAGTTTTCCTGTGAGCACCTTACAAAGTGACCCGGCTATAACAGCAGCAGAAATAAAGAGAGACACATTTGGATTGATAAGCTGGGAAGCAAAGTACCTACTTTGCGAGCAGCTTCTCAATTAAGTCTCATGGGACATGCTCTAATTCTTGGTGTAGTCAATAGGAAACCATCTACTGACTCCACAGGGAACAGCCTCCAGCCCTGTGAGACTTTGAATCAGTTTCTTAGTCCTGTAACAGCATTGCCCAAGCAGTGCCAGCTCTTGATCTGGCTAATACAGAGAGAAAACCTCCGTACTGAGACTACCTGACACGCTGCAAATTGACCAGAGGGGAAACTGTCAGCAGGTTACTTTCTGAGATGGGAAATGCACAACTCTCAGTTATTCCTTCATCTATACGCCGGGTGGGTGAAGACTCAGCCTTGCACAAAGCATTGCTGTGAACAGCTGTTTATTGGCAAACAAGAGCAGTGCTCAGGGCTTTGCCATAGAAAGGACAACTTCTGTCTACACATGACATAAGGTAAATAAAAGTTAATATTGAAGTTACTGTTTTATTATATTCCAACACTATTCAGACAGTGCAGAATGTTAAAATTAAATTATACCAATTGAATGACATTTAATGGAATGCTCATGGCCTCAGGCATGTTCATGTGAACTTAAAATTCTGCTAATTCATTACAAACCAATGATGTATAAAATACATTGTATAAAGAGTGCATTAAGATGACAGTGGGCAAGACTTATCTTTTTGATGTTTTAAACTGTATTTAAAGCAAGCACCACCCTAAATTTGCACCCTAAGAAAACATATATAATACATGGTTATCAATTCTGCATGAAATCCTCCATATATATATATATGTGTGTGTGTATATATATATATATGTATATGGAGAGAGAGGGAGAGAGAGAGGGAGAGAAATGCAGTGGTGTCCTGGTTTGGCTAGGATAAGGTACACAAGGTACCAACCCTACCCTAGCCAAACCAGGACAAGTGGCATTAATAAATAGGACATGGTCTTGATTATCAAGGTAGATGACATTACTAGTAATTAATATAAGAAGATATGTAAAAGTGATGCCCTGGATGCCACGGGACAATTTTGTTTCCAGGTTTAGATCCAAGTTACACTACTGAAATCAGTGTTGTTCCAGAGATACACATGGTGCAAGTCACACACACAGGTCAAAACTTTGCACTAGACTTGCTACCACAGACCATCAAGTGCAGCTTTGATTGTGTAACGTCAAAGTGTGTCTTAAATATCCAAATATCCAATTATAATTATTTCAAATCTAACCCTCCCTTGAGACAGACATAAGACATATAGAGTTCTCAGCTTAATGAAAAAAAAATCAGAATGAAGAGCATAACACTGAACAGGAGAAATAACGGGGACACGAGGGCAATAGTGGAATTGGAAGTAGTCTCCCCCTGCAGAAGGGCTAATCAGTAAGCACCTCTCACCTGTCCTAACACTGAATTCTGTATTTAAGACTTCATTAAAAGCACAGGAGATGGATTTGCCTCTCACTAAAAGAGGGCTGCCCTGAATGTGGTAGCTGCAGAAATGATACTTGTTCAGCTCATGTGGCTTATTTGATTCTTATTCTATTTAATGAAAACCTATGCTCCCTGGAAACGCCCAACCTTTTTCAATATAAATTCCCAAAAGAAGCTAATGATAGTTTGGCATAATAAATACAGTACAGAACGGTTTGGGAAGCAATTACCCTGAAATTAAGCAAACCTTACATACACAGCTGCTGCTTGTGGCTATTTGCAAGTATTTCAACAGCTCGAAACAAGCGCCCTGTGCCGTGCTTGTGCTCAGAGTGCAAACCACCAGTAAAGCACAGCTTCCAGAAAGCCCTTCCCTGTCCTCTGGACAACCATGCAGAGAGCTGCCCACGAAGCCCCTGGAGCTGGGGAGCGGGTGGTTATGCAGCAGAACTGCACCCCAGTGCATTCCCCGGGATCAGGCTCTGCCGTACTGCAGACTGATGTTGCTACACCTCTCAGGGGCTGTCTGGGGCTGCTCCCCCTTCCTCATCATGAAATGCTGACAAACAGCAGGGGAGAGAGATGTACTGGGCCACTATGGACCCATATTTTTTTTCCTCTTGCTTTCTTTCTTGCCCTCGCCTCTCAGATTCATCCAGGCCTGTTAGCTTGCAATGATTGTATTTTTCCTGAAGTGGTGGAATAAAAATCCCACAGTGAGAATGAGCAGCAGTATCCTACTTGCCTTCTTGCCTGTGTCTCCTCTCAGTCCTCAGAATGACCTGGAGCAAGTGTGCAGAAGGGAAGAGAAGAGCTCTTCCAGATTCAGCTGGCAGCAGGTCTCACAAAGCCATTCGCTCCCACGGTGCGTTTCGCAGACCTAAACATTCTTCTTGCCTTCCTACCTTACTGCTGCCTCTAAACAACATTATTAATTTGGTTTAAGAACCCGTACTTTGCAGACAGCTCATTTAAATGTATCATTATTACAGCACAGCGTGTGAAGGCAAGAGTAGCCAGAAGCCCTAGAGACTCACTGTTTGTACGTATAAGAATGATGCAATTTCTGGAACTAAGTAGCAATTCAACACGGAATTACAGGAGTCAAACAACAGCTTACAAATTAAGAGATCAGGATCCAAATTCAGCTATGCTGCAATAGTGATGGCCAAATGAAGTCCATTATTGTTATCAAAATCTGTAGAAGTAGCAAAAAGCTAAGACAGCTGTTGACATGCTCTATTTTTGTATGGAAATTATATTGGTAGGAAGGAGTTAGAAACATTTGCATAAATTATTTTTTAGAACTTCATTACCTCCTGCTGTTTATCATTTGAAATCATTATTTATGACATGACATTTCACTGCTAAAGAGATGACTGTGAATTTAGAAAGGCTAGCAAGGGTCCCAGTGTTGATTTAAGCCCCATTTCATCATGGTATGCAGAATAAAACCCTATTTCAGAATTACATGCATGGTAAACCACATACAAGCTATTCTCAGTCTGTTTGAGATATGAGCTAGAACTGAACAATCCCTGAAGACCACATTGTATTGAACAGACTCTCATGAAGTTTCATCATGTGAGGGATGTGGAGGAACAGTCCTATACCTACATCCTTCCAGGGCTCCACCACTCCTTTAACTACCATCCATAGTAGGCTAAAGTACCTGAACACCACCACAAAAGCTACCAGTGCTAGAAAACAACATGCATACAGACATACCTGTGTGTTTGGGTGCTGTTTAAATGCACACATCTACGAGCCCTGTAAAGCTTCAGCAGCAGTTGTTTACTTGGCTGAATTGGTTTGCAGCCCTTTTTCATAAGTTTATTTCCACTGTCAAGTTCCCATTGGGAACAGTAACTAGATTGTCGAGGAAAATGGAAATTCAAAGCCAGTGGACCCAGCAGTCAGACAGATACCCAGTCTGGACTCTCCAGCTCCACAGCTGGGATATCCAAAATCAGCTTTCAGGAAAACAACAAGGTTCTGCCATACGCTGTTCAAGCCCTAGCTCACCACAGGTCAGATCTCTCACATCCCATATCACCATAGGTTCTATTAATGAAAGTTGCCACCCTGTATCAGACCCCAGGAATAGTACAGCAGACAACAGGATTGTGACCCTCATACAGAGTGTTTCTTTGTAGAATCACAAATAAAGAAAGATCCAAAATTTCTGAGTGCTCTCCAGCTTATACTCCATCGATGCTGTAGCACTCCAACTTGCCAGTGACAGAGCTGTGGATAATTTGCAGCAATCACCTCTGAAAGTGCAAACCATAACCTCTCCACCACGTATGGAAATTGAGTACAGAGACCTCCTGAACATCAAAAGCTGCAGCTCACAGCTTTGTTTCAAGGTCTTCCAGTCTGGTCAGGCTTAAATAGAAAGAACCCTCAAGCTGATTGTCTCAGAAATAAATCAATGCAGATAATTAACCTGTTATTATCACAGGAATTGATTAGCATAAAGACACAAACAGTGGAGCTATCATACCCACCACATTTATACTTGTCTACATGTTGCACCTATTCCTCCACTTTTTCCTCCAACAACCATCAGAATAATTATTCTCAGAGAGCATTAGCTACAGCATAAGCTGCAGGCATAATTTACACCTCCTTGGAGACCCAATTATAGGTTATAGGAAGCAGTTCTGAAGACAACCTCCCACTCTACAGCTTCCTATTCACGTAACTAAACCCCCCATTGTTTCACTCACCTTTTGGATCTGGCAGCTGAACAACAGAGTAAGAAAGGTTGACCAACTTTAAATCTATTTTTAAATTACTAAATATATACATTATGAACAGTTTCCTTCTCTACAGTTACCTTTCTACTTCCATTTTTAGAAATAAAACATGTATTTGTTGTTAAGTGGCTATAATTAAAGAAAATGGGTATTCTCCATCAGAATCAATAAATGTAATGCATTGCATCACTTGCCTTATATGATTGCAAGTTTTTTTGGGGTCTGGAGATATAACAGCTGTAGCACAAAGCCAAACTGTACTCCACTGTAAGTATAAACTTTTTTTTTCTTACATATAAACTCAGTACAAGATAAGGCAACATGCATTTACACCTGGAGTCTCCTGTCTCCTTATGCCAGCAGGCCATACTGCCTATGCTAAAACATCATACTGAAAAAGAGCCTAGAGCCAAAGGACTCCTAGAGCTCAGTCTTTTTCTCGAAATAAAAGCCCTTGAAAATCTCTCTGAACACTTTAAATGCAAGAGTGACCAGTGCTTGGCTGAGTTTTCCTGCCTTGCTAACAAGCACTCACAATTAGGGATCTATGGTTATATATAGCACTTACCTTGCAAGCTAAAGAAAATTATATTTTCAGCTGGAAATAATAAAATGCAGCAAGCAGACATCTGTCAACAGTTCAGCTGAAGCCACATTCATTCCCTTTAGCAATCTGTTTTCTCTCAGCTTTATCCAACCTGTTTCCATAACCCTGTTACATTTCTTGGTGTTTCAGTGGGGCTCTTGGACCCTCCCTTGCATGTGGGAGGCTAACAGAACACAAGGGTGGGCAGTTTTTGACTTATGCACAGAATGCAGGTAGAGTTTATGCAGTCATTTTCCATTATTTTTGTTATCCAACCTAGAAAAGCATAAGAGGCCAAAGCAGATTTTTAAAATAGAATTTCAGAGAAAATAGCTCAACACACAAGGTCAATACAGAAACATGATACAATTAAATCTACCACTTCTCAAAGCAATTTACAAAGCTGAGCAACAACTAATCACATTTTACAAATTTAAAGTGTAACTTAAGGTTAGACAAATTACCCAATTCAGTCACAAAATATAAATAATACCAGAGCTTGGTATCAGTGAGCAGAAATCTGCAAGGTGTTGCAGTACATCTTTCCTGATCTGCCTTGTTCTCAGGGGTGCAAACTGTGATTGAGCAGTGATTACCTGGGATTGGTTTCTTTGGGAACAAAAACTACCCAACCCTCGAGCTGAGACAGTCTTGCAAACACACAAACTCCCTATAACGATGCACCTCCACTGGCCCTCATTTAGCTACTTTTGAAATTAATATCTTGGTGGCATTTAAAGCACCAAAACATTTTAAATCGTTCAATTAATTCAATCATTTAAACCATCCAATCAACAATTTAAATCAGTGAACATCTTAGAAACATAGAATCCTTTAGGTTGGAAGGGACCTCCAAGATCATCAAGTCCAACCATTGAGCCATTAGGGCTCTCAAGTCCTCTGCTAAAACAGATCAGAATCTGTCAGGGTTGGAAGGGACCACAAGGATCACCCAGTTCCAACCCCTCTGCCAGGAGCAGGGACACCTCCCACTAGATCAGGCTGCCCAGAGCCTCCTCCAGCCTGGCCTTAAAGACCCCCAGGGATGGCGCCTCAACCACCTCCCTGGGCAACCCATTCCAGGGTCTCACCACTCTCATGGGGAAGAACTTCTTCCTCACATCCAGCCTGAATCTGCCCACTTCCAGCTTTGCCCCATTCCCCCTAGTCCTGTCGTTACTCGATATCCTAAAAAGTCCCTCCCCAGCTTTCTTGTATCTTATGGAGAAGAAGATTTGCAGATAAAGGGTAATTTATTTTGGCACCCACCTCCAATTCAGAAAGGAGGCACAAGCACAGGAACCTGGATGAATCTGTTTTTGAGTGTGTTCAGGACTCAGTGAGAAAGAGCTAGACCCAGGAAGCCAAGGCAGCAAGCAAGAGCCCATGCTGTGTGTTTTCACACTGCACTGTGAGTGGCAATTCACACAGGTAGGAGCCTGAGAAAGTCCTTATCTGAGACATTTCCTTCTCAGGAGATGAGGGAATTTTCTCTTCCTTTTTCTCACCCAATCCCTCTCTTTAAAATTATTCCTTCCCATGCACTAGACAGACTGGAAGCACACAACATGCAGATCTACAGAGAAGAATGGGGGTTCTCTGTTGCATGAATAAAAAAAGGAAAGTGACACTGGCCTGCAGAAAAAGAGAAGAAAGATTAAAAATCTTAAAGTCTCCTTCATATAAGAAGCATAAGTAGGAGCCAAACTTGAAAAGATAATGATCTTCTTCCACTCAGATTACTCCCAGACTTTCAGTTTTCAAAGCTTTGAATAAATTCTGACATGTATACAGCTTTTCCATAAAATCTCTATCTCGGGGCTTTTACTCATCTTAAACATATACAGGTAAAAAAGTAAGTTTCCACCATCAACCCCCATCAAATATCAGGACCACTTACCTCCATCTTCTCTGAAATCCTCATACAACAACAATAAACTAGAAAAGAGCTTTAAGTTAGCATAGTACTATTTATAGTACTACAAGCCAACCTCAAATTCAAGTAAGCTTCTGTAGCAAATGCCAGATTGACTTCATTTGGAAATATATTCACTTTTCTCCTTCTTATATTTTACTGTAAGAATTCATAGTAAGGAACACATGTTAATTAGAGGCAATATCTCATGTTTATTCAGCTAAGATGCAGCACTTGTACTTACAGTCCACCATGGGCAGTTACATATGGTCATAGCTAAAGATAACCCTAAAAACTGACTTGGTATTGTACTGCCCACAACTCAACAACCAGTGCAGGCAAGCACCGTTCAGCAACATACCACCAGATTTCACAGGTTTATCCTGGCTGACCTGTGATAGCTGCAGATTCAGCCACTGACTCAGACACAGGTGGTTTGGGTTTGCAGCTCTCCTTACTCATACATTAACTGAGTCTCTGCACCCGGTGTCTCATTTCATTTCCTGGGTCACCACCATTCATTATTTATTGTCTCTAAATTTGCTGCTTCTCAGAGAAGTTCCCTATCTACAAGAGAATGAAGAAGTAAACAAACAAACATCAAGAGTACAAAAGAAACTAGTGCTTGTTCAGATTCCCTACAGACAAATAATTCCTGATCCACCCAGAAGCCTGAAGAAATATATCCAATATTTTAAGAACTCATGAGAACCTCTAGCTGCACTTCACCCAAGATCCCCAGGAGGTGTAAATTCACTTTTCCACTTGGCGAACAGAAACAAGGAGGAAACAGGACTGGCTTAGATGTCAAATGAGGGTACATAAAAAGTAACAGAGTGGTTGTTTTCAAGAGCAGTTTATTATAAAATAGGTCCCTCAGACTTTAAGGCCACTATGACTAGGTATTAACAACTTTCAGGTGACACTTACTTGAAATGACTGCTTTACTGTGATTTCTCCTACCTTTAGATTTTTTTCTGTCTGTATTCATGAACAACCTTTATTAACTTTGCAATTAAGTGATTCCCTTTTCCTTTATATTTTTTCTTCTGGTAGACTTTTGACAGTGATCTCCTAACACTGTTTCCATTTGTTCTCAGACCTGCACTTATCTGGTTTATGTTATTTTACCAACTCAGATTACCATCACCTCACAGAAGGTATCCTCTTGTCCTACATGTTTCTATCACCTGCTATGGAAGATAATAAATGGTGCCTCATTCATCTGAAGTTCAAAGCCTGTGAAAATACAAGTAATCTACGTGACTTGGTTTTTCTTATTAATTAGTAAAGAGTCTGGAAGTTTCCCTATGGCAGTTGAGACTCATTCAGTTAAAATGACTGTATTTTGTGATCCAAGTCCTGTCTAACTCCAAAAAAGTTTTAAATTTTCTATTAACACCACTACCAAAAAGTGTACAAATAACTTCAGAATTTCAAAAGACAGTCACAAAATGCTTCTTGTCCTCACCTGTTCACTCAGCTCGTTCGGGCAAGTGACAGTACCAGCTACAGTCACAGGGGTTCAGACAGAGGGAAGCAGCATTTACAGTTGGATAAAATCTTCAGTGCACAATACACTTGTTCTAATAACAATTATAATGACCTCTGTTAGGAACAAAGAGCAGGAAGTTTCTGTGTTTGTGCTGAGAGGGTGCACACAAAGAGGAAGAGAAGGAGGAATAAAACTATCACCACAACTAGTGTCATAGAAAGGTCTCGTATATCTAAAAGATTGATGATATAGCCTAGAAATGACCTTATGGCATCTCTTCATTTATTAATCTAAGCAAATCAAATAATTATAATGTCACACTTGGTAACTGAAACTTAGCCCCTTCTAGAAAATGTTACACAGTGCCTGTTGTGTCATTTTTCTTCAAAACACTGCTGTTGGATGAAAACCATCATGAAGGAGGCGTGTTCCCAATCCGCCCTCTGCTCCTACAAATCTTGAGTCCCCTAGTGTATTCTTTTAAAGTAGTGCTGTAAAGGAATAGGCTACATAAAACCACTTCTCAACACATCTATTTTTATAATACTGTAATACAAAGAGCACAAGCCAAAGATCCTTAAATATTACCTTCATACAGAACTTCACACCCAGTGGGAATACAGCTATAGCCTTGAATCAGATCCGGAAGACAGTCCTTACAGAAGGAATGAAGGCAAGGCAGCATCCTGGGCTCTCTCCTCTGCAGGTCCCATTTGCACACCAAACAATTCCTCAGCAGATCCAGGGTCTCCATTTCTGTTGGCTGAAGATTGACATCAAAAAGACAGAGTCACAACATTGCTCATGATGATCATGATGATCACTTAACAAAACCCTTGACCACTCAAGCGCAAACTAGAAGGTGGCAGTGGGATGCACTGATTCAGAAACAATGTTTATTTAGTCCTTGTGAAGAAAGAGGAAGTTCCTTGCACCTGAAAATCACATACCTGCTTTATAAAAGAGGATATCTTTGCAGGTTGTTGTGCAGGAGTGTGGTTTAAGGTTTACAAACTCTCCCCTCAGCCTTCACTGTCTCTCTATAGTACTTGCAACTTCTGTAAAAACTGAAGCTATCTGTTTTGTTGATCTACTTACAAAGCTGTTACCAGGCTGAATTGTCACATGCCGTACATTTCCTGCTAGAAGTGCTGAAACTATGCAATAAAATGATGATATTTCCTGACTGCTTTTACAATTTCACCTCGATATTTTATAGTTTTCAGGTAAAGTAAATAATACGCCTAACTGATCCTGTGTCCGTTTCAATGCTGTGTGTTAGAAAGCATCTTCTGCCAACCTTCTGTATAGAAACTTAATAAAATGCACTTTGCAATAAGTGAATTTCAGCTGTCAAGATGACCACAGAAAAATTATAGATCAAACCTGAGCTCCCACAAACTCAGTGTTCTTCCAGCCAACGCACACTCCCCGAGGTAAAAAAGTTCACAGTCCATATTCCATCCTTGATTCTGAGATTTTGAAAGATGTTGCTCAGATATAGCCTGCAGAGGCAAATTTTTGCAAGTCACATCAGAGGGGAAAAAGTAAATACAGTCTCATCTGCCCTGGCATCACCCTTCCAGCTGATCGAACCTCCTGTGCCCAGAGCTCCATGTAGGTGCCTGTTGCTTGGCGTGGTGGCCTTGCCACCAGCAGTACACAGCTGGCAGCTGTGATCTTCAGATTGCCCCAGCACAGAAGAGCAGCAGCTCTAATCTTAGGGCCATGTATTCCCTTGAGGATTCTGTCTTGGGGCAAATTTCAGTGGAAAAGTTTAGTAAGTGGGTCTTTTTTTTTTTCTCTCTCTACAATGCAAAATATTATTAATGTCTCCAAAATTCACAACCAGGAATTTTTAAAGTGTTACATCCTGAAGTCATTGTGATTCAAAATATGTTAGAAAAAATGGACCATACATTACAGTCTGCATCATATTCCATATCCACGACCCATTCTAGGAACGAATGAAAATGGGCAGATATCCACCAACATTACTGAATTCACCTAGACAAATTCAAACATACCACTAAAACTTACAATTGTAATTTCAAAGCTAGAGGTCCCTTAAGATATGAGCTGAGGTACTTGCACCTGTGGTTTAACTAATAAACATTCTATCAGTGCTTATTATATCAGCTCACTTTTCACAGTGCTGCTTCATCAGCCATCTTTCAGAGGCCAACGTCATTAGAGCAGCATTTTCTTAGAGCACTCCATCTCTTTTGTGTCATGTAACTACTGTTGCTAAGAAGACAAACCAGCAGCTACAAAAACATCTAATTTCTGCAGTAGGAAGTTGAGGTCTTAGGCTACCACATTGCTTAGACAGAGAAACCACAGCCCGGAGGCCGGAGCATCCATGCTCAGACAATCAGTGCAAAGGAATCCTGGCTCTGGGAAATGCTCTATCCCCACAGAGGCCAAACCCTCAGCTGAAAGAGCAGAGGCCGACTACCACACACTGTAATTTGTGCCTTTTGTGTAACATACAAAACTACACACAAGCTTTTTGGCGGCAGGGGGAAGGATGGGGGGGTGATAAAGAGTGTTTGAAGTACCTGTCTCAGCAGTCAGCCAGCCACACGAGCAGTGACTCGTCTGCGCTGATGGGAAACGCCCGCAGCACTGATTACAACGAACATAATCTTAATTGTATTTGGAGATAGGTGGTGAAGGCAATGAGGCAGGACTGAAACAGATGAGATGGGAGAGCTGGGGAGGCAGCTGGCAGGCTAAGCCACACCTGGCACAGGAAGAAAAGTGCTGGGTTTTGGTGTGTCAGGCCAGAGGTGGCCAGGACAGGCACTGCGCTGGGGCTGCCTCAGGACCAAGGGACCAGTCCTGGCCCCAGCGGCCACTCCAGCACAAAGCCAAGAGCAGCATCCAGACACCACAGGACTGGCACCCACTAAAGCACCAACACGGTTCATAGAAGAGAGGTTTGTAGTGATACACCTCTGCGTTTTAGGCATAAGCTTGCTCTACAAGTCCTTCAATTTCCTATGCTCCTTTTCCTCAGGTGATTTTTCATTTAATTTCACCAGATTTTTGAGGAGAGTAGAGGGG
>NW_008626128.1:0-14665 GCF_000691845.1 Merops nubicus
GCCCGGCCTGCCCCTGCCCGGCCTGCAGGAGCAGAGCGGCGTCGCTGGGGCTCGGGGAGGCCAGGAGAGCAAGCCGTGCTGGTAGGGAAGCATCCGTGCCTACTCCAAGCAGTCAGACTGAGCACTGCACATTTAGGCCCTTAAGAGCAGGGATACAGGCAGGAAGAGTCAGAGACTCCTTTGAGGACTGGGAGAAGTGGTTGAATTTGCCCTTCTCTGCAGGTAGGGATCTCTTTGACCAAAATTGCTCATGAAAACGTTAAAGGGTTCTTTGTGGTTTACTGTAGTCTTGTGCAGTCTCCCTGACCCTTCCTTAATATTTCCATATACGGTTAGTTTGGGTATTGCTTATAAAAAGAGTAAACAAACTTTTTGGTTAAGAGGCTGATTACTGAATGATGGTACCCTTTTAAAGTTCTTTAACTTGGAGAGTATTTTAGAAGTCACTTTCATTTTCAATCTTTTTATTTACAAAGCAAGTCTGCTTAAGAATCTATTGTGTTACATAATAAGGTATTCTATAATGAATTAGAAACTCTTTCCATAGAGACCCATCTATGTTTGTGTATTACGTACAGCCTTAATTCAGACTGGGCTCCTAAGCACTCTTTCAATAGGGATGCTAATGCTAACCACAGCAAAAATAGAGAACATCTGTTAAAACCCAGGCCATTAGCTCTGCAAGAATTCAAGTTAGAAGGAACTCCTGTTCTTCCAAGAAAGGGCAATCTTCAACTAATTTAATGTTTAATATTTGCTATCTTTTCTTAAACCAGATAGTACTTAAAATTTTTAAGCTGAGATAAAAATACAGCTTAGCAGTCAAGTAATTCTTAAATACTTTAAAAGTACATGGCTGTTATTTTATCATTAATTAAATATCTTGGTGGAGGTGAGATTTCCGTATGCTATGATTTAATTGACCTTGGAGTAATAAAAGAATTACTAGATCCGTTCTCCTGATGATCTCCTGGGACACAACCAATATCCTCTTGGGTTCAAAAGGATTTCCCTTTATTGTTTTTTTCAGACTTGCTATCTAATAAAATAAGGCTTTGGAAAAAATTCCTTATTGTTTAGTTAATTAAATAGTATAGACATAAGCCTTAAAATGATCATCATTTTGAAACTGTTGTTTAGTGACAGAAAGCATTACTACTTGGAGACATGAATGTAAATTTAATAAGGCTTTGGATTAATTGCGTATATCAAGCTTTAAAACAGAAAGATCTGTTTCAAATTGCTCTGTGGGAAAAAACAGTGAAAATATTGAAGGACAGACTATGCTGTGCTACAAACTGATACTTTTAATTTTTTATTATTGCTTTTGCACATGGAATAGGAGACAAATAAAAGCTTGACATCACCTAGAGAGAATGCAAAGGTCTGCATTCTCTCATTTTTTACTGTGATTGATATTGTGCTTTTCATCCTGAAATGTTAAAATGCTTTTCTTTCTTAAATTATATAGGGCAACTGGCTTAAGTCAGTTTCTTCAGTGAAGATTGGTTTAATTTTCTTACTAAGTTTTAGAATTTCAGGAGAGGAAGGAAATAATACATTTCATATTCAGATACAAACTTTTGGGAGTGAAACATGGCCCCTCGCAATGGGGCTAGGAAGAAAAGGCTAAACAAGGGAAGAAGCTCTTAATTAGTAGCTTCTTGAGGAGAAAAAGAGCCTATTCAGGTGCTGCTTCCCTCCCACATTAATAATTTATTCTTGAGCTGCGATGTGCTTCCCTGGTTTGGTTCTTACACCAACTGAAAAGATTAAGATCTTTCTAAACTCTTAAAATGTGTTTTTTTTTCTAGACTGTGTTAACTCTGTAATGATGCTTGCGGAGTTGTGCCATTCAGAGTGCAGAAGCATCCATTGCAGTTTCTGAGAAAGGAGGTTTTCTGTCCTTTTTCAGAGTATTGAGGGTACATGTATCTTTTCTTTTACTCTTTCCTGTGGGTGCACAAACAGGGTGGCTTTGTGGTGCTCTCATAGTTGGAGGTGCACAATTACAAGTAAAGCTGCAGTATCTTCTCTTGCCTAGCTGTTTTCTATTGAAGAAAAAAAGGCTGAATGCTGTTAATAGTAAAGAAACCTCTGAGGAACGGTTTCTTCATTCCTCAGAACTGCATCGAGTTTGCCATTAAACAAGACCATGGATTGAAGAGCTCACTGGAATTCACTTTTAGCCAGAATGGTTTACCGATATCTTGAGACCACAAAGATATAAACTCACTGTATGGCATGAATGCATATATTATCTTTTATTCTGTTCTCCAACTGTTTATGATAGTTTTTGAAAGTTATTACTTATATTACCTTTTTTTTGATTTGGCAAAACTTTTGAAAAAGTTTTGAAAACGTTTTTTGAGAGTGCCTACGCTTCAGCCCTATAGATTGAAACTTCCTGGAAAAAAGTATATCTACAGAAAAAGTTCTTAGAAAATTAAGTTCAACTTACTGGAACCTCCTGGTTAAACAATGAGAGCTCAGTTACGTGTTGGGGCTGGTGGTTACAGAGATGAAGGTAGGGTTTTTTTTATAACTTTTATGCAACAGAACATCTGAGTCACCTGAAAGTTTAAAATGTCATACACGGGAAAACTTAAGTTTGTATTGAAAACAAAAGATTTCCTGTGACTTTTCAGAATTATTTGCTGTAGTAATAATTTTGGGGTAAAAGATTATTTGGGTAATCTTTCGTTTAGTCCTTTCACACTGCTAACTGTTCAGCTAGATTAAAGAATGACTCTAGGGAAACAGAAGATTAAAAAAAAAAAGTGTGCAAGAACATCTCCTTAACCTCAGCACAATGAGGAGTCTTGGTTGCCACCAACTTCTGTTTGCAGTGCTGATTTAGTACAGTTACAAGAAAGAGGAGGAGCTTGCACATCTTCAGCAGATCAGTAGCAGATTTTCATGCTGTGAAAATACGCACAACTGGTACAACTGCAGGAGCAGAAGGGAGTTTGAGCTGGTGATGACAGGGAAAGGAAGCATCTTATTCCTATAAAATGAGTGGGCTTGGTCTGGAAGTGCGGGATTAAATTCTATGGCATTAGATTCATGTGTGACTTCTATTATTTGTTGGTTGTACTGTAGTGTTGCTGATAGAAACCCTAATGCATGGATCTCTGTGACATAAAAGTCACTTTTCAGAGTGCAAGCATTGCTAAGGCCCATGGTACTTTTAGATAATATTAAAAAAGCTGTTGATTGACATAACAAAATACCAATTATAAATACATTTTAACCATTTTTTGTCTAGTTTTGACAAATTTAGGTCCACTAAGAGCTAATTATACAAGATTCTGTACTCCAAGAAATTCATTGCTGATGGCAAACAAGGTAGCTGTTAGAAGCTACTGCTGTTTATTTTTCTACCTTAAATCACATAATCACAGAATGTTAAGGGTTGGACCTCAGAAGATCATCTAGTCCAACCCCCCTGCCAGAGCAGGACCACCTAGAGCAGGTCACATAGGCACGCATCCAGGCGGGTCTTAAATGTCTCCACAGAAGGAGACTCCGCAACCCATCTGGGCAGCCTGTTCCAGTGCTCTGTCACCCTCACAGTGAAAAGGTTTTTCCTTGTGTTTCTGTGGAACCTCTTACGTCCCAGCTTGCACCCATTGCCCCTTGTCCTATCATTGAACATCACAGAAAAGAGCCTTGCTCCATCCTCCTGACACCCATCCTTCACATATATATAAACATTAATGAGGTCACCCCTCAATCTCCTCTTCTCCAAGCTAAAGAGACCCAGCTGTCTCAGCCTCTCATCATAAGGGAGATGCTCCAGTCCCTTAACCCTTTGTGGCTCTGTGCTGGACTCTTTCAAGCAGTTCCCTGTCCTTCTTGAACTGAGGGGCCCAGAACTGAAGACAATATTCCAGGTGCAGTCTCACTAGGACAGAGTAGAGGGGCAGAAGAACCTCTCTTGATCGACTAACCACACCCTTTCTAATACACCCCAGGATGCCGTTGGCATAAAACTGACTGTAAGCAATTCCATCCTATACAAAGAAAGAGTCTCCCTTTCACAAGAATTTAGAACATGGAATTTATCTTTTTTAAAATTTCTAACTAGTAATCTTGTATTAAATGCTAAGCACTTATTTAAGGAATAAATGATCAAATGCTACATTTACTTTCATGTAATAACATCATGTAATGAGAATTTTAATGCATGTTTAGAATAAGAGGCATATATATTATCGTACAGTATTGTAATCAACATGCACTTGGATGTAGGGCTACAAAAAGAAAGATATGGAAAAGTAGTTTAAATTTTAATCTTCTGGACTGAGCAAATCCGTGGAATGTCATACTTAAGGCTTTTTCAGGCAAGACTGAACTCTACAACAAAGCAAGAGTGATAACTGACAAATGAAGTGGTCAGAATAGGAAAACAAGACAAAATGATTTTGTTGAGCTAAAGATAAATAGCCTTCCTTCTCTTTAGCTGGATTATTTGCAGTGTGCGGTGTCATGCATTCAGTTCATGCTCATGTGCCACATCCTCTATGCACACAAAAATATTTGCTTCAGCAGTAGTTTTGCAAGAGGCTCCCCACCTCCAGCTGGGGATAAAGCTTTGGGCTAGGAATGTATATACCACCCACTTGTCTTTATATGCTAAGTGGAAGCCTGTGTTCTGTTTCAGCAAGGTGGTGTACATTGCTCTGGATTTGGGAGATTCTGGCTCCTGTACAGCTCCTTTCAGGGAAACTGTTTACTATGATGATCTTGAGAAAGAAAAATGAAATACAAGCTATGTTAGATGAGCAATAGCTGGTAAAGGAAGCCATGTCATCCATTTGGCATCTCTTTTTGGAACTGTTCGATTCAGACATAGTCAATGGCATAAGCCGGAGTAAATACCATTTTCTTAGAGAGCAATACAGCTAAATTACAAAGGGAAAATACAGAGAGAAGAATGATTAGAAGCAGAGGCACAGTTGGATAGGTGAGTTCCAGACAGGCTCACTGAAAGTCACATAAACCATCTATTTGATGTAGCATGGCTTCTTGACTCTTGTTCTGGCATCCAGATGATGTCCCTCAGTAACCCACAGGAGACCAAAGAGGAAATCTGACGAACTGGGAGACATGTTGGAGAATGAAAAGCTCTCCAGAGAGCCCTTTCTCAAGGGAAGCCTCTGTGGCAGCTCCAGCTGCAGAAGGCTGAGGCTGTGTCAGAGGCTGGGAAATGTGTGCGCACAGTGGCCTCTCAGCCACCACAGTACAAAGGGGCAGGTGTTCTCCCACCTCAGGGACATGTTGCATAGGCGTAGGCTGGAGGGACCAGTCCCACAAATTGATTCCGAACACACTGTGTAAACCCTGTGTTGCTCAGTTTCCATTTCCTGAAAAGCAATTGTGTCGTTTTCAAATGGTCATTGAAAACTTTATGGGTAGATAGTGGGTTTTGTTGATATTTCTTATAAATTACAATGACACAACTAAGCTTTGCAGGTTGGGGTTTGACCACATGCCAGCATCAAGTTAAATGCAAGAAATGGGTAGGAGTTTACAAATAACCTGCAAGTCTAAATACCCAGCATAAAGCATGTTCCTCATTGCCTGTATTGCAGGTAAAACAGGTTAAAACTGCATCTCTCCAGCTGCTTTACAGAAATCGCACGAGAGGCAAAGCACAACATTTTCTCAGCTTGATGGGAACCTGTGAAGTGAATACTATATAAATCAAGGCAGTAACCAAAATCTTGGTGCAACCAAAACCACGTCCAATTTGCATTTGATTATGGACTGTACATTTTGGGCTTTCTGCCCCAATTCTTGTTACAGAGTGTAATGAGGTTGTGCTCTGCCTGGGGGAGTAAGTCAAGACCTCCTACTGAAGGAAATACTTGTTCCCCCAGCAGAACAGGTCCAAGAGTAACATCCAGCCTAGTCACCAGCAGGCCGACCCGGAGAGGCGAGAACGGCGGCTGCGCTCTGTGGCGCCGGATCCGCCTGGGCAGCAGGGCACTGCACCTGCCCGCTGTGCCTCGCTGCACCCTCAGGCCTCCGCCCTGGGACGCAGAGAGAGGGGCTCACACGGGCTAGGTCTGCGTTATCAAGTCATGCAGTGCAAGCAGCTAGGTCAGCTTGCACATCTTGGGAGGGATTGATTAGGAGGATCTCCAGTCTGATGCACTGGACTGAGCATCCACTAATGGTCAGCACATTTGCTATGATTCTGGAGCTCACCTTCCACTTTAGTTTCACCTGAAAAGAATTCAGTTTACGTGCTCTGAGACCGTGCTGCAAGGCAAATTACAGCATAGTAGGGATGACCATGAGATGTTATCCAAACTGTATGCCCAGTGACTTTCTCAAGGCATGTTGTCTCACATCTGTTCAACATTGCAGGCAGAGCTCTTCTCACCCCTAGGCAAAGGTTTGGTTTTTGCTTGATGAGTGATTCAACTGTCTAGATGTCCTGAAATTAATCTTACAGTTTGTACATTTTACAGTTTGGAAAATAATGCTGCAAGGCTTGAGAGTTACCCAAAATGGTAGTTTAAGCTCTTAATGGTGTGTGGACTGTGATGTTATTCTCCAGAAAGAAACAGGTGATTTGGAAGGACAGAGTTTCAGCCAGCTAACCTCCAGAGGTGCTAGGCTGTGTGCAAGTTTAGGTATGGTCAGTTAGCATTGACTTCTAGTTAGAGCCTGTGTGTAATAGAAAGGTTCATCCCTGCCTTGTGTCCTGGTGCAGGTGCTCCCCACAGGCAGTAAAACCCATTCTAGTGACATGAAACGGCTTTCAGCATAATTCTGATTCAACTTATGCTGTAGGCAATGAACTCTCATCTCACTTTCACTTCATAACAGGATTAAGACATAGTAATAGGAGGAAAAAAGCTATTGCTACTTTTGCATACATGGTGTCTCTTTTTTCAAGGATTTTTGCCCTCTGACTTACCACACTGCCCCTTTCATTAGCTCTGATTTAAGTTTAAGGGTTTAATATTTATCTGTTCTTAAAGAGAAACTACTTTCTAGCTGACAGAGCCTAAGAGCAGTAGCAATAAATAACAGCAGAAAAGTCAGCCTCTTCACAATAAACACTTTGTACTGCAGCTAACTTGCACTGAGAAAAGCTGCAGTTTAATCCATGTGAGGATATTCTCTGCTTTAAGCTAAGGCTGAAACTACAAAGAGTAAGATAGAATTGAAAAACTCACATTATCAACAATTTTGTAGCTTCATAGGGTGATTACAGTAGAAAATGGGCTCTGGGTTTGCATTTCCTTCTAGTCTTGTGCAGCAGGACATTAAATAATAGCATTTGTGGTCTGATCTGCACTTTAATAAGTTTTCTTCACTTGCCTAATTGTATTAATGGAAAGAGGAGGATGATCTTGTGGTGAGGACAGAGTACTGGAAGTCAGGTGATCTGGGTTATATTCAGAGTTCTGCCACAGCCTTCCTGTGCAGTCTGCTGTAATCAGGTTTGCTAATATATAAAATGAAGATAATGACATTTCCCTTCCTTACCAGGGTGTTGTGACACTTAATTCATTAATGCTTGTCAAGTGCTTTGTGCTCCTTGCTTCTAAATATTCTACTTACTGTAATAATGTCTTATAGATGGTATTAAATTCAAGAATAATGTTACTTCAGTGCCTATGCACTTCAGTTGGCTGAAGTGTAGTAAAGACAATAATTTCCATGTATTTTATGAGCTACTGGAATTTTTTAGATTACTTACTTGAAATTTAACTAATATAGTTACAGTTATACTGTGTCAGTGCTCTGCCTGTCTGCCTGCTTTTTTTTTTTTCCCCCTGTCCTCTCACTATAATGAAATATTTAGCAACAAGCATGACTTTTGTTCAGACTAAACAGACAAAGAAAGAGTTTGGAATAAATACTGTAACTGCTTGACTTTCAGCTCTGCTATTGAGCCTGCTCTTTACCCTGTTAAATCACAGGGTAGAGCTCTGTCTGTGTCCCAGTGCAAAATACACTGAAAAACTGAGCAAGAAACTAAGTAAAAAATCTGGGGATAGGAAAATGAGGAGTTTTGGTATTTACCTAAGTTGTAGCAGTACTGCAGGATCAAGCTACTATGTAATTTATGTAGTACAGTTAAAAACAAAATGAAAACCAGTTATCTTACAAAATCTCTGAAGGTTCAGCAGTGCAACTTTCAATAATTGACACTCACTACAAATCCCACAGCTAAATTTCTATACTGCACAGCAAAATAACTTGTCTAAAGTTCTCTTAATGTGCGATACAGTATGTGTGTTAAAGCAAATGAAAGCTGTGAGCAGAATAAACTGCTGAGTTTCTCAAAAACAAAAGCAAGAGTATTATTAACATTCATTGTGCATATCTGGCTTTTTCAGAATGTGGTAGTTCAATGAGATTCTGCTCCTATATGTAATCAAATGCTTGTCAGATAATTGTAATACATAAAGCTATCTCTTTTTAATAGCCAGTGATAATTACATTAGGTGAAGAAAGGAATTACAAACTTACCACAAATAGAAGCAATTCATTCAAGGCTGTACAATGTTTGTCAGGCAGTAACTACGCTGCTGGTACAGTACAAAAAAAAGCATACGTGTCCCCTTACAAGCACTGCCCAACATTACATTAGTAGGCAGAAAGGAAAGCAGCTGACACTTACTATCAATATAAAAGTTCCCAGGAATTCTGAGAGTGCTTCTTTAACCAAGCTGTTCTTCAAGGCAAATTTCTCCTTTAAACTCCTTTTGCTCTTCCGGCTCATTTTGGCTTCCTCTATTGCTCTGATGCCTTAGTTACAAATACGCACAAAATTTGTTCTGTATTCGTCCCTGCTTCAGCTGAACTTTGACACTTTTACTTATACATTGAAATATGAGATTTCATCTTGTACAGCCAGTGAAATCATCTGACTGCAGGCATTGACAGAACTAACTCAACATGCCCTAACAGTTCATCATGAGTTTGCCATCCTGTGCCTTCTCTGAGTACACTTCTATTTATACTGGTTAGATAATGCCAGTAAGTTCACAATCAGGTTTTGTTTTTTTTTTTTTTTTGGTTGTTTTTTTTTTTTTTTCAGAATGGATTAATCATTATCTTTCCTGCTGCTACTTCTGCTTTTTTTTATTATTTTTCCTAGTAAAAATGAATAAAATGTTGTTCCTATCACACTGATCAAAAAGAAAGGTAAAAAGAGGAAACACAAAGTAAGGAATCAAAATATGGTTCAAAATTTCTCTCTGACCTAGATTGGGATTTAAACCATGCTACTATTGGCTGTCCAAAAACTTTTCAAGGAAAGGTTGAAAAGAGAGCAAATGCTGTGCTCTACTCTGTAAGTAAAAACTCCTATCTTGCCACTTCTAAGGGATTTCTGTGGCTAATGAGGAACCTTACTTTGGTGTAGTGTGTCAAATTTATATATTCAACCATAATACTCTTTTTGGATTAAATGCCTTGCTCTCCAGTGACCCGACCTGTTTACAGAAGAGCAACGAGGCAGAATAAATTAGGAACGTTTAATGAAATCTGCTTTGGTCCAGTGGCTCCCTATAATGCAGTATAGGCAAGTGGGGCACTGAGTGTCTATATGCCTCCAGTACCTTTAGCTTAAAAGTGCTTAGGTGCTACAATATGAAGCATTATAGTATTAAATATTTTTTTCTGTGGTCTTAAGACATGAAGTTGCTGAATATCTCAACTGGGCCTCCTAGAGAAAAATATTACATTCTTAATCATTTTGAATGGTTTTATCAGATGGGGTATTGTTGACTAGCACACCATCTAGTTGATTCACAAGTATTTTCTGTCATTTGACTTGACTTCAAAAACCTTAGCCTAGTTCTGGTAGTTTATTTTGGCACGTGCTGTAGATGCTTGGTGCTTTGGCTTTTATCTGTCCTGAACCTTTTTCACCTTAGTGGTAAATGCATTCAGGTCTGTCAGTACTTTTGTCTGCTGTGAACAAGACAGAGCTTTACAGGATGGGCAAACGGGCAACTTCTGTTACCCATCAGTGCCCTTCCTTGCCTCAAGCTAGGACCTGATGCCTGTTTCCTGCAGCTGTAGTCACCTTACCACCACCAGTTTCACCCCTTAATCACCCAGTTCACCACCACCACCCAGTTTTAATTCTTAACTGGTTTTTCTGTGTCTCTCTACTCACCTTTCTTGACATCTGCATTCAAATACCACAATGCCTCTAGCTGATTCAGAAAATGCTGGCCTGTGGAAAGCCACATAGCTGACAAATGACAGGAGATGGCATCTGTACTGGTGCTGCAGGAGCGAGGGTGAGCCCCTGTGCAGCAGCAGGCCTGCTCTGTTGCAGGAGTGCTACGGGCCCTGTAGTGCAGGTCCACACTTGCACAGACAGCTGGCAGCTGCCTCTGGGAAACCCCTGAAAATAGCTGTGTACAGAAGCTTGAAAACTTTTACCCTACACCACTGCAGAACAAAGATACTATTCAGGACCTTAATTATCACAGCATGCTAAAGTATATGTTTATTATGTCTGTAGGAGAAGTCTTTCAGAATTTTGTATGCAGTGGAACTGAGGGAGGATGCTTGGGAGGCCATTCATTACAGCAGGACCACTTCCTCTCTTCCTGGAAAATGAGAAATAAATAAATATATTTATGAAAGCAGTTTTTAGTCGTTTGTCCATAGCAGTTCTTTCTCTTATGGAGATGCAGGTCTCTCAGAAAGTAGGATGCAGATACCTCTGAGTTTAGTCTCATAACAGGTATGAAAGCACTAATGCTATTTTTCATCTAACAATAGGGCAGTAATATGTTAGACGTAAAAACCTTTACTCATTTTGCATTCCTTATAACAATTGTTGGTCTTTGCAGGGTGGAGAACTGGCACAAATACATGTATTTAACATTTGCTTTCTTCAGGTTTTCTTAAATACCTTCTAGGAATCATATAATAAGAACTGTGATTCTAAGTTAGACTAAAGTTTCTTCTCAGCTCCATAACCAGATTCAAGTAGATGCTCTAAGAAACTATAGAAGATCAGAGTACATGGGGGATGATTGCTCCCTTGGTAAATCCTTCCAGCTTTTGACAATTGGCAATTGAAAGTCACTGCTACATTTTGGAATAATTTTCAAATGGAAAAGGGGGCAGCATAGAAAATTGTAATTGTTAGTCCTTTTATTGTATTCAGAAAGAGGTTCTAAAGACATTTCCCAAATCTAACAAATATGTACATAGCATTACAAGAAAGACCAGTAAAATGTAAAGATAAACACCATGAAAGCTTTGAGCTTGGTTACTAATTCATGTGATCCCTGCTCCAAGCTTCTGCCTGTTAGTCATATGCAATGGATCACATTGTTGAACAATGCAACGAAAATACACTGATTACTGTTTTCTACTGATCTCCCTCACCTAGGCCCTGTTCTTAGATTTATAATGGTAACAATTCTGGCAGTGCCATCCATAAATATTGACAGCTGTATTGTCCAAAGGAAGAAAATGCAGACATCCTTCAAAAATGGAAGTTGTATACCAGCAAGGAGCATTGAAAGAGCATGAACTGTCAATTAAATGTAGAACCATAGCAGAGCTGACCAAAGAATTTTTAAGATTTTTGCTAAGAAGGTGGTAGTAATAATGTAAACTTTTTCAAATTCCATCAGCAGAGCAGTCCTGCAAGACAGTAAGTAAAGCTGGATGAAAGTGTCTAAGAAATATTCAAAGTGGCTAACTCCACGCCTAAAAAGCTAAAAGAATTATTTGCCTTGCTGAAGAACCAAAAGTTAGGTGGGCTGAGCATGAGGAACTGTCCAAAAATAAATTGTCAGTAAGAAAGACTTCAAGATAAATTGATAAGTTAAACAGTAATTAATTGCTGGAGCTGTGCCGTGTTTCTGCCAAGGGATTCAAATGTTCAGCTACTGAAGTGCTAGTGGGATGTTTTTCACTGAACCTGATCCTGATGGCAGCAAAACAGTACTTAGGAAAGGTAGTACTGATCCACTGGTCTTTCAAAAGCAACCTGCAAGGGTGGTCATGGGAACTACAAAACTGTCAATATAACTTCTGTGCCAGAAAAATTAGATGAACTGTTAGAAAGAATAAAATTAATAGCAACACAGATAAAGTCGATACTCTGTGGAAGCATCAAATGGATTCTATTAAGGGAAGTTATGCCTCACAAATCTACTGGCATTCTTCAAAGACATCAAAAATCACATTGGTATTATTGTTTATGCTTAAATGTGTGATCAGTATAACCTTAGATTGCAAGGCTAAGACCCTTGGGACCCTTACCTCAAGGCAGTCTGGACTGGACTGTTTATTCTTTTCACCTGGATTCAAGCAGAGCAGGAAATCACACAGTAAATATAACCTAACAATTTTTATAGTAATCTTCCTATAGAAATAGCAAGGTAGAATAATACAAATAGTTCCCACAGTTTAAATCCCAAGGGTAACAGTGTATATTGTACTGAATTTTTAATAGCACGTTATTCAGAGTGTCACATAAATTGTTATTACTGATCTAATAAAACCTAAACCAACACAGGTGGAGAGACCAAAGCTATAAATAAACCATATATTTTTTTGTATTGTAATAATACAGAGCAAATTATTTTTAAGTCTAAATCTATTGATTTGAGTTGAATTGGACAGTCTGAATGTGCACATCTACTGTATTTCATGTCCCTGGTCAAATTCCTTTGCCTAATTTATATTTATGTTTTAATACAGAAACTGCTGCATGGTCCCTAAAGGACATTATCTGTTTTGCAGATTGGTCCTGCTGCTGGGGAACTCAATGAAAAAAAAATTCAGGTGAGGAAGATCTGATCACACTAATTCAGCACTCTGAGCCTTTTGAGTACATAAAGCCCTCTATTTCTTTAGTCCTTATGTTTTCTGATAAAGTCTCTGTCTGCTGTAGTCCCTGGTGAAAAAATGTACTCACAGGAACACACTTCTGCAATGTGCATCTCAGGCCTAGCTGAACCCACCTTGGAGGAGAGTCGAGGCACATGAGATGACCCCTCCAGAATTTATTTGTTTTTTCTTTTCTGTTTCTGTGATCTCAGTGTGCAGATAAAACATTTTAGTCTAGATCATGAATTTGAGATGAAAAATGCACCATATATGTGTGTTACAAGCTTTTTGCCAGTAATCTTTAAGGCCCGATTCAAAGCTTGTTGAAGGCCACTGTTGCTGACACTGATTTCAGGGAGAAGTAAATTGGACTTTCTGTAACGCAGGACCCAAAACTTGTTTCTGTCCTTGAGCGGGAAGGCACAGCGTTAGGCCTGGGTGCATAACCGATGGTACTGCATGTGTGCAGATTATGTGTAGCTGCAGAACTAATGATGGTAAATGTTAAAGTTTGTTGTGCAGACATGTCTGTGTATAACAACAGTAACATAGGCCCTGAGAGTCTCCAGGCTGGTTTAATCTCTGCGACAGCGGCGCTGGCACGGCGGGGCACAAATGACACTGCACACAGCAGGGCTCCGAGTCAGGGCTGTCAGCACTGAGGGTGTCAGGGCAAGGCTGCACAGGTTGTTACCTGTTACATGTGCCAGTGTTACCTGCTGCCCTGAGCCGTGCTCCCCTCCGCAGGGGCTGGATTCGCTTCTAGGATAAGCTTATCTGGTAGGTTGCAGTATGGGCATATCTGGCTGTCGGAATGCATCCAGAAAAAGACTGGTTTGGTACAAGAAGGATTTGCTTTTAAGGAATAGATTCATTTAGTACAGACAAATTCTTTGCTGCAGCCAATTCCCTGCTCTTTTCTTTCCCTGCGTATTCCCTTTTCTTGAACGGTTAATGTACACAAGAAGTAAATGTAAGGGAATATTATTGATAGCATGTTCTTTTAAAAATAATTCCTTCCTTTTCCAAATTCATTCTAAAAAGCCCTCAAATTAGAGATCAAAATTTTAAATTCAGGTTTACTATTACAACCAAAAATGTATCTCTGCAGCATGGAGGAAACCTCTAAGTATATCCAATGGGCTTTGCAGTGATCTAAGCCCTCTGTGTTCTTAACTTGAATGGGATGCATCTTCAAAGTTGTTAATCTTTCTACAGGGCACAGATTCCCTGTAGCAACAGATACCCTGAGACTTATTATGGCTACCTGTAGGGTTGTGAGAGCAGGAGATGTTATCCTACCTAATTAATAAAAGACATTTAACATGAAAGCCAAAGATAATGACATTTGACACACAAAGGCCAAGTCGAGTGTTTAGCAAGCAAACAGATGTAGCTATATAGGACAGCTGATTCACGTTTCTGAAACATAATTGCCATCAGGAAAGTGACAGTGTTTCCTGCATCTGAACCCAGCACGTGGCTGCAAGGAGAGGACATTGCGGGAGAGCCACTCCGCTCTGGGAACTCATTTTGGCCTTTGTGCAGGTGAAGGGGGGCTGCCTGCTCGGGAGCTCATACAGAGGGGAGGAGGGCAGCATGCTCGGGTTGCCTACCTGCCTGAGCGACCAGGAAGTGTCGCAGCAGGGGGAGGGGGTGCCGAGGAAACGGCTTGGGGTCCAAACAGAACCCAGCACGTGGCTGCGAGGAGAGGAGGCTGCGGCCTTTGCGCTCACTGAAGGGGGAGGGGCAGGGGAAAAAAAAAACAACAAAAAAACCCCCAAAACCACAACCCCACAAACAAATTATATTTATATATATA
>NW_008626129.1:0-4432 GCF_000691845.1 Merops nubicus
CCTGGAGGTACTACGGGGGTCCTGCTGAGGGAGTTTTCTTCCCAGGCGAAACCAGCGGGTTTAAAACCCTCTGCAAAATATATTTTTGCAAAGTAATAGGTGCCTGCAGCCCCGAGCTGTCCTGCGCTCTGCAGCCAGCGTTGGCTAGTGACAAGCTGCTGGCAGGCACGGGGGACGCTTCTGGGCAGCTGTTTCTCCTCTCCTTTCCTCTGAGGCCAGGCAGTAGCTGAGGTGGAGCCTCACATTGACTCTTCAACTGGGCTGTCAGCGCAAGTGTTACACCCGCTTTCTTCTGCTGCAGGGAAATGGAAGTAGAAGAGCTCAAAGCTCAGCTAGAACGGATGAAGGAAGACTGGATTGAAACAGAATCCAGTCATGTAGAGGCAGAGCTGGCCTTCTTGGAAGCAAGCCGGGAAATTCAAGAGCTCAAGCAGGTTAATGAGAGCATGAAAACCAGCTTGGCTGAGAAAGACAGACTCGTGACGATGAAACCTTCAACTGTGTCAATACTCTCTCCCAGAGAGGGAGTGAGAGGCGATACAGAAGCAGCAGTCTCCTCGGAGATCTCCTGGCTGTGGCAGCCCATGCAGTACCAACCATCCTGTGGGCTTTCAATGCTCAGAGGGGAGGAACAAATCCCATTTGCAATATTAGAGCACTGCACTGCAGGTGCTGCCTGGTGTCCTGGCACTCTTCCCACCGTACACCCTTCCAGATCAAGCCCTATTCTTCCATTCTGTTCTTCGGCAGTAGCTGGCTGCTGCTCCCTGGCGCCTTGTCCCTCCCTTGTGCCGCTGTCTCCCTCGAGCCAGTACATCTGCACAGTGGCCATGACCAGGGCAGTCGAGAAGAATTGCAGCTCCTAATCATCATCTCATTTAACCTTCCCTTCTTTGTTGTTTCTATAATCCCTTTACCCTGTTAACCCCTTTCCTTCTTCCTTTCTATACCCTGTTAAATAATATATGTGCAAAGCTTTCATTACCCCTGCCTTCCTTTTTTTCACCTCTCTACCTGGGAAACTAAGGGATAAGGGAGGTGGGACACAATTCTGCCTTCTAACCGGGACAGTGTTTTTCTCTCTTGCCCTCTTGCTCTTTTGTCTTGTGCTAGAGCATCAGCCTGCAAGATTCCACGTGGTTCTTTGCAAATCTTGTGCCATCCAAGATTTGGGTTTTGTATATCTTGTATTTACTTTGTATTCCTCCCATCTTTGTATATATATATATGTTGCAGTGCGCCTCCTGGAGACAGAGGTTTCTGTTACCTCTTTGTCCCCAAACATGGGCACACATCCAGAATTTTCCATCTTTCCCAGGTTGTGGTTGGCTTAGCCACCACAAGACCAATCCCCTAACACCCACTGGACCCCTGACCTGTAGGTATCCCATCCGTGAATCCTTACAGGACAATGCCTTTGTAAACCCACCTACCTACCTGTTAAAAACCCCTGGCCCCAAGGCCACATGCTCTTTCGCTTCTCCCCCTGGGGTGGGTGCTGTTTCAGTGCCTGCCTCAGGTGTTTTTGTTTGTTATTTTCATGTTATTAAAACCTTTTATTTTGGAAGAAAGCGATCGTTGCCCATCCCTCCTTTACTCGCCACTGTCCTCCTCTTCGCTGAAGACCACCCTGGAGGTACTACTGGGGTCCCGCTGGGGATGTTTTCTTCCCAGGCAAAACCAGCGGATATAAAACCCTCGTATTTTTGAAAAGCAATATATATATATATATCTACCTTCTTGTTTTCTGTTCCCTATTAAATAACATAACTTATTTTTATTAACTCCCAATGGGTTCAAAGTCTATCTTTCTCCTGACTTCCCTTTTTAATCTCTCTGTCTGGGGAGAACTGAGGAATAGGGAGGGGGAGCACAGATTCTGCTTCATGGGGTCCTGCTCTGATCCCTTAAACGGAGACAGAACAATTGGCACCCAAGGTGGGGCTCGAGTGAAAGAGATTTTACGTTGAAAAAAAAATTGGAAGTTAAGAAAAAAAGAAAATGCCTTTACTGCAGATAATAATGTATTTCATTTGTTTGTAGTTTTGTTATTATTTTCTGGCTTGCCTAGTGTCTTGTCATGTGCTCTGGATGGCCCTGGATGCTGGGGATTTGGATTAAGTTATTGTCTGTGCATTTTGGAAGGAATGTTCTGAGTACGATCAGAATGGATAATTATTGAAATGCCTCTGTGTTTTCCTCGGATAAGCTTTGATGTGCAGAAACAGACTCTCTAACTGTAGTTTTGTTATTATTTTCTGGCTTGCCTAGTGTCTTGTCATGTGCTCTGGATGGCCCTGGATGCTGGGGATTTGGATTAAGTTATTGTCTGTGCATTTTGGAAGGAATGTTCTGAGTACGATCAGAATGGATAATTATTGAAATGCCTCTGTGTTTTCCTCGGATAAGCTTTGATGTGCAGAAACAGACTCTCTAACCCAGAAGGTATATAGTAGGTATGTTTATTGCGCGCAGATGCACGGGGTATCGCTCCACCACAAACGTGCATACCCAAAGTGATCTTTCTCATATTTATACAATCAAACACTGCATATTCAAATGACACTTATACATATTCATAACCTTTCCTAAAAAAGGCAGTTCCTTCCAAGAAATCATTTCCATAGTCTCTGCCTCAGACTCCTCCTTGTTGCGCTTGCGCAGTCCCTCCTGGTGATTGCAGGTGGGAGGTCTCTGAAATTGCGGGCGGGGGTCTCTGAGATGAAGGTCATAGGTCTTCCTCACAGTGTACTTTTCACCTTTTCCTTGGAATGTTGTAATTTGGCAAGTTTGCAGGATTAAATTAGTTCTGGTCTGTTCTTGTCCTTGGGTAAGCATCTGTTCCTTTTTACCAGTCATCCTTTTACTGATAAGCCTGTGATGGATGTTACTTTATGTTCGTCAGTTCTGTTCTTTATGACTGTTCCTTTAGATAAGGGTGAAATATCTCTGTGTTTGTTAGTCTCTATTCATCTGCCTTGGTTAGTAAATCGAAGGCCCTTTTGTCAGTGAGTCAAGGCTCATCCTGTTCGCTATTTAATCAAGGCTTATCCTGTTAGCAATTTAGCCTGTTTTCCTTCAAGCAATTCGTAATGTTTAGTGAAATGATTTCTTCTATTCTACGTCTTATATAGATATCCTGTTTCTACTCCTTATATCAATAATCATTTCTATTACTTATATCAGCTGCATCTCCCTGAGCTGGAATGCCGTGGGTGTGCATGGTATTTGATAATATCGATAGGTTTGAATGTGATTTTGATATTGTCCACTGCAAGCCTGGGGATTAGACTTTTGTACCGCAAGCACGCTGCTTCGGCCGCAGCCCCAGGCGCCGCTGCTCCGATCGCGGCCGCGCTGGCTTCGGTTACAACCTCCTCGGCCGCTTCAAGCCCCTCCTCTGCTCCCGGCCAGGTACCAGCTGAGCTGGCGCAGGCTGGGGGCGGAACCAGAGATAAAGGCAAGACAGTGTCTGTAGCTCTGGTTACCACGGGGGAAAAGTGCAAATGTGAAAACCAGGGATCAGAAACAGGGGAAAACCCCAGAGAAGGGCCCAGTAGATCTGGGACAGATCCAGCCAGTGAGAATGGCTCAGAAAGTGAAGCAATAACGAATATAATGCCTAGGAAAGAGTTAAGGCATGTAAGAAGGGACTATAGCCGTAGTGAAGAGGAATCCTTGATGAGCTGACTGTTGCAGTGCTGGGACACTGGAGCTGATGGCATAGAGCTTAACCACAGAGAGGCCAAGCAGTTGGGGTCACTGGCCAGAGACGGAGGTATTGACAAACACATAGCAAAAACAGAAGGCACCCAAAACCTCTGGGAATGGCTACTATCAGCAGTAAGATGGCGATATCCCTCAAAGGAGGATCTGGTATGGCACCCCACTAAATGGCACACCATGGAGCATGGCATCAAACGTTTGAGAGAGATGGCTGTGCAGGAGATAATTTATGCGGAATTCCAAGTTGTTGTGGACCTCTACCACGTGCCATGCAGAAAGTCTTTGCTGAAAAATTTTACCCAGTGTGCCCCTTCTACATATGCCCAGACGTTAGGAGGAAGGATTTGGGGGGCGAAGGTGAAGACTCCCCAACTGTCAGTGAATTTGCTAAGGCAATTTGAAGACAGTGTCCCTCACCAGGCTTGGGTCTCAGCCTGAAGGAGACAATATCTGGGTTGAAAGAATCAGTGTCCAGGCTGGAAAAGGGAAACAACACCTCTCCTCCTGAATGCAACCATGTCTCAGCCATGGAAAGGGTAGCTGAGGACATTAAGGAGTTGAAAGAATCCGTGTCCAGCCTGGAGAGGGAGAATAACACCTCTTGTCCTGAATGGACCCATGTCTCGGCTATCAGAAAGAGATATCCTTCTAGGAGACCTCAAGGCAAACAGGAGAAAACATGAGGTTCTCTGTGGCGAACCCTTTG
>NW_008626129.1:4773-11376 GCF_000691845.1 Merops nubicus
AGTGCACCCTGCTGCCATCATACCATAGAGGGGAAGAACCCATAGTCATCTCTGGAGTCACAGGAGGTGCTCAAGAACTGACAAAGGTGAGGGCTGATATAAGCCTAACTGGGATGGACTGGGAGACACACCCTGTAGTGACTGGCCCGGATGCTCCAAGTGTCCTGGGCATAGACTATCTGCGGAGGGGGTACTTTAAGGACCCGAAAGGGTATAAATGGACTTTTGGTGTTGCAGCTGTGGAGACTGAAAGCAGTAACCAGCTGTCTGTCGAGTCTGGTCTTTCAGATGACCCTGCCGCAGTGGGCCTGATGAGGGTGGAGGAACAGAAGGTACCGATTGCTTCTCGTACAGTACATCGCCGGCAATACCGAACGAACAGAGACTCTCTGCTCCCCATCCAGCAGCTGATCCGTCAGCTGGAGAGCCAGGGGGTGATCAGTAAGACTCGGTCACCTTTCAACAGCCCTGTGTGGCCCGTGCGTAAGCCCAACGGTGAATGGAGATTAACTGTGGACTACCGTGGGCTGAATGAGGTGACGCCGCCGATGAGCGAGGCCGTACCAGACATGCTGGAACTCCAGTATGACCTGGAGTCCAAGGAGGCTACATGGTATGCCACTATTGACATTGCTAACGTGTTTTTCTCAGTCCCCATTGCAGCAGAGTGCATGTGTTCTTTTCTTCTATTTCCACCATAAAAAATGATGGGTCCAAATCAGAATCAGGATGCAAATACTAGTTTTTGTCTTATACCTCATCTCTTGCCTGAACGAGATTCACTATATTATTGCTTTTACCTGTTAATTTTCTCAGTCATATGTGAGACAGAAGAAACAGCAGTTTTGCCCAGAGGATCTCACAATCAAATCAACTCAGCCATATCTGTATGCAAAGACGAATATTGTAATGTCAAGCATACACTGTAGTTAATTATTTAAGCTGTAAGTAACTTTAAAGAAACAAAAGAGTATATTAAGCACAGACAGTGAAACTACCGCAAGATATTCCCTGCTAAAATGAATCTGCTTTATAGTAGATTAAATTGTAGCCTCGAACTACTTGATAATTCAGCTTTAATATTTGCAGTTTGTCAAATTTTAATATTAAATGAGTGTGAAATTTCAGCCAGAGGTAAAGTAAAGTTTCAGTACTAGAAAGTTACTGCTAGCTAAAGGAATAATAATTTTAAAAAGATTTATGGAAACTAAAATAGGTTTTGGAGGCATTGGGTGATTATATTTTGACCATGAGCAGAAAGGAAAAGAAAACAACATGAAAGAAAGAAAATGCGTGACTAGTGATAATTAAAGAATTCATAGGTCAATTATTTTTCTCTGTTTCAGGTCAGGAGCAAAGAAATACACAATGACCTATTGAGAATGTGCTATACAGTATATTTCTAACTTACGAGTTCAGTGATGTAAGATGAAATTCTGGTTTCATTTAATCCACAATCAAACTCCCATCTACAACATTTATATCACACTGCAATATCTCTCCTTCTCAAAATAGCTTATGGCTTTGCTCTCCTACAAGTCCAGTGTGAGTGTTTTACACTAAGAATTTAATACCTCTGAACAGATAACTCTACATTTTTCTGGTCAAGGTCTTCAGAGATTTTCTTGTATGTCTTTGAGATGCTGATGCTTTAATGTAACCTGCAGGTTTCGGCAAAAGGCATGACACCAAAACTTACACTGTCATTTAAAAAGCTCCAGGAAGGTTGGAACATTTCAAACTCCAGCCAGAGAAGGGACAGTGGAGACAGGTTAGGTATTTTATCTATTGAGCAATGAATCAGTGTTCACAGAACATATACCAGACATCCGCTACCTCAGATGGCTTGAATTCATGCCACATCCCTCCAAGACAGCACCATAAATTTTATATAGAACTTTGATTTAAGACTTCATAATGTCTCACTTCTTCCTTTACTATCTGATCTAGTTTACATATAATATTTAAATATTCACGAGAATAAGGACAGGAACAAAAATAACCCCCTTTTTAGCAATGTCTCCTGATCTCGTTCTGTTGCTACCTATGCAGACTACAGTCTATGTGTAAGCCCCAAGGAGTGGAAACTCACAGAGTACTACCAGGGTTTTGTGGTGTTGATGCTTCCCAAAAATTTGCATTCAATTTTTGCAAGCATCTCTGCAACTATGCCACCAGCACGTTATGGTAGATGGGTATATCTGGCATCTGGATCCGGATGGTGGAGTGACAAATCTGATATCATAAAGGAAATCTTTGCTCCCTAAAAAATTAAATTTGTGATTTGTCAGTCCAAGAGTTGGAATTGGAATGCTGCACATTCCCTTCATTCCTAATGCTTAGAAGCTTTAAAATCACTGAACAGAGCAAGCTGCTTTATGCATCTGGTATATCCCTCTGTTGGGCTTTCTGGAAGTTTTAACAGGCCAGCTCCTGATGCCTGTTTTCATATGGACATAAAAATCAAACTTTCACTGTTCAGTTAATGCTCTCTACTTATGAAAAGAAACAAGATATCCACCCTTATTTGAATAAATTTATTATTAACCTTTGAATTTATTGATCACAAATATGTACTAAGTGGCCTTCAAACCCTTTTGGGATTGAAATCTTTGATGTTTACAGGTAGGACAAAAAACAAGGCAGCTGACTTATCACAAAAACCCTCTTACTGATGAGTTTCCATCTTGCTTGATACCAATATGAAGCCACAAAGGAGACCAAATAAACTATTGGGACATCCTTGCCCTCTGTATGCTGCAGATAGAACTTTTCATGACACCCAGGGCCACATTCTGACTGCTTTATTCCAAGTGCCTGGTAGGCACCGGGCTGTGGATGGAAGTGAACACAGCATGAGTCATCTTGGAGGAGGGGGAAGTGCTGTGTTGTGAGTGGGAGGAAGCACTTGGATGAGCTGGCAGAAGCTGTGACTGCCACAGGACGCAATGATCAGTCATTACTCCTGAACCCAACAGCACCGGTGGCCGGAAATAACTCGTGACTTCCCCTGCCTGGTGACTGTACTCTCCCTGGAAAATGTGGATGCCTTGATGATCCTCCCTGAATGAGTTAACTCATGCCTGTGATTTTGGATTGTAAACGGGTTAGGGCCACCTCTGATGTGGCAGGTGTTAGGGGACCCACCTAATTCCTTTGATAAGGTCAACCAGATACCTGTTAAGGTCCACTGACCAGACTTCAGGTCTTTTCTTTAGCTCTGTTTGGGGGTGGGCTGTACCCAGGGTGTTTGTGAGGACAGGGAAAGGACTGACATCTGATGATGTCTGCTAGAAATGCCTTCTCTGCAGGCACAGAAGCAGATCCGCACAGTGCAATAACTACATGTCCTGTCGTATTGGGTGAGAGCTTCCAGCACATCCTGATGGGGGCAATAATCTCTTTAAATCAACCTAACTGCAACTCTGTCCCAATAATTATATGCCCATTGCATGTATCTCATGAAACAGAAGTGCATCGTCAACATTTACATGGCAATTCTGACACTGAAAAGAGACAAGTGGACCTGCTATTGAGGCATCTTGGCTCAATAGCTAGGGAATAAGGCAAGGGCTCAGGCCTGTACCTATTTCCTTGCTGTGCTGTATGTTTCCTTCCTTCAGCTGCACTTTTCAGCCCAGAGGGTCTACAACTTCTCCCTCAGAAACAGAGAAAGCTGGAGCTATGGAAACACTACAAATAAGCACTTCCTTCAGCTCAGGCTCTTTACTTTAGAAAAGCTGCTTTCATCCCTTGTGGCAGCTTTTCAGAATTAGAATCAAGTGACCTTAAATGTGTTTATCTTTTTATTATGCAATTAGCAACATTGCAGGGTCCTGTGATTTATTTATTTATTTATTTTTCATTTATTTTGTGTCTTAATCTTTGTAACTGAACTGCAGAACTATGCTAGAAGTAGACTTAATAGGAACTTGGGAGTAGTAATAATTACAAACCTCCTGAGCTTTCCAGTCTCCCAAATTAATGTATGTTTTAATTAGCTCTTGGTTCTTAATTCACTCCTAGAAGCAGTTCATTTAAACCATTGCAAAATCATTTTAAAGTTATTTCCATTGTTTGCATCAGAATATGAAAACAATGCTTAAAATATCAAGAAAGTTCATGCTTTCTGCTCACATTTTCATAACAAGTTTCAGAGGGAAAGGAAGAGAAAGACAGTTTTCGTTTTAACTACAGTTTTTCAGTGCAGCACCAAATAAATTCAGTGCTTAACAGCCCCACCTCCTGGTGAAAAAGCCAGGCTAAACCAAAAATTCGGGGTTTTTGCTGGGGACGTACATTCCCTGGCAATTTTTTCTAGCTTTAGCTTACATAATGGAAACACTTTTCTCATTTACCTTTGCATGACTGCTCTGGAGCATGTTTAGAGCTTCTGGTTTTTTACTTTTACCCTCTAATCCATCTTTTTTTTTTTTTTCCCTCACTTCATGAGGTTAATATATTTTAATCACTGCTTCTGTCCTTAATGTCTCCTTTAAAACAGCTGAGAAAGCCATTCTCTGCCCAATTATGCCTCCCCATAGAGAAATCCAAAGCTAAAAATCAGGAAAAACCCAGCAGGATCTGGAACTTTTGAAGCTGTTCTTGTGTACAGTGTCTCCAGGAGTTAAAGCATTAAACAATGAGGAATTACAAGATGGTGTAAATCTTAGAAAATATATCATTAGGTGTCAGGAAATCATTGTCCAGTGTATCAGGTGACATCTGCCCTTAGGAAGAACATTTTCTGTTTGGATCTCTTTCCTATTCAGAATTCTAGGGATCTGATTAATTTTGTTTCACAGTAACTTCCTAATAGCAACTTCTGATACCTTTTATCCTCTTCCACTGATTCCTTGCCTGCAGAAGTGGTCCTATAAAACTGATATATCTCCAGAATTGTTAATAACAAGAAAAAGGACTGCCAGCATTTAGAGAGATGAAAAAAACCTACATTCAGTTCGTGGAAACATTGAGGACAAGGAAAAGGTCAGTGACTTCATTGCTAAACAGAGCATGCAAGGAAGGAGCATGGCATGAAGAGGGCCTTGGTGCCTCATGATGAGAGACACCTCCAGTATAAACCGTGGGCAGCTTGCTTAAGATCTGTCAATTTTACTTTTAGGATTCAGTCTCTGCTTCAACCTCTGTGCCGTCTTTGGGTTTGCCAACACTTCTGTCCCCCAGCTACCTGTCAGCCCACATCTTCCACAACCTCAGGATTCCCATCATCACAGCTGGCCCTGCAGCACCTTGCAGAGGGGAGATTGTTTTGCAGTGAGCTGCCTTTTGAGCAAGGCTTCTGAAGAGCAGGAAAGGTGATGACACCTCAATCTACCTCACGCAGCCTGTTCGGAAGCTGGGGTCTGGTTGGGGTGGTCAGTGACAAGAAGTAATTCTTTTCAAGAATGAAATGCAAATTAGACTATATTAAGGAAGACATCTTCAAGCACCACAAAGGCCAGGAATGATGTGTATTTACGGGTATAATGGAATCTGTCTAGCAAATACATTTTTTAGTTTCTTCATTTGTCTGTAGGGTTAAAATGCCTCAGATAACACTTTCCAACAATAAACCTTTCAATAGTAATCAAGATGATGCCTAAAGCTATTGACCCTTCTTGAAACACAACATATTAACATGTAAGGGAAACCTTTTCTGCCTATATCTGAAAGAGGCAAACTAGCCTTGGGTCCAGCATGTGGCCACACTTAATCGTTATTCCATTTGCAATCTTAACTAAGTGCTGCATTAAATTTCGGGAACTATTGATTGCTCTTAAGGTGGTTATACAAAATCAATTGTAGGCTTTTGTTTTAGGGACAGGAGAAAGAGAGGAAAAAGGAGTGCATGTCAAGATTTAAGAGAAAATGCACATGGTTGAGAGGCATAGGAATGTCATGGGGCCACAGCTTCAAAGATCGAAGCCCCATCCAGCCAAATCCTTTCTGCTGCTCAGATATCTCAACGCAGGCGTCTTGAGGCTGCCTTGAAGAGTCCCTGGCTTTGCCTCCTTTTCATCATATAGACAGCTCTCTATGGTTTGCATTTTGTTTTAGTTTGACAAATAAATTAAGTCACTGGGGAGGAAAAGGAGAGAGATGATATCTGTGCACATGCCTAAAGGATGAATTGAATCTTTTCTATTTTTTAAAAGATTGCTTACAGAAGGGAATAAATAAGAATGTTATTGGGATGTGGGCTTCAGTTCTGCCAACTTCTAAACACATAAGCGTACAAAACATTTTAGTGCTTAAATAATTTGCCAAAATAAGAATAAATTGATTTACCTGTCACAGAAGTAAACCCTGAGAGCATCCCACCTCATTTACCTTGCCTACAACATTTACCACCAGTGCAAGAACCAAAATGAGGTCCATGGATCCAATTTGGCCCATACTAGTGGAGAATAAAAGCCATTTAGGACTGAAATAACTGGTAATGTTGACTCACCTCCCAGTGACCATAACATGAGACACTCTCATATCAAGTATTGGACTCCCTAGAAATGTCATCAAATATGTTTTGGAAAAGACACTGAAAATGAAGGATGTAACTTCTCAGCTCTTGCTGAACTATTGAGGAAACCTGTAACACTCTTT
>NW_008626129.1:11407-27046 GCF_000691845.1 Merops nubicus
TCAATGCTGCACTTAGTCATATGCATACACAGGATTTTGGTTTCCCAGACTGCCAGGCAGCAGCCCCTCAGGTTCACACAAAACCACCCTGTCAGTGCGTGGGACTGGTGCAGAGGTCATAGTAATGTGACTCAAGAATTTAAGGGATGAAATTGTTGTATAACAGAGGCAAAAGAAAATGTGAAAGGAAAAATGCAATTACCAGTATAGCTTGTGTTGTAGAGCCTCTAGAACACAACCAGAAGAACAATTTAAACCTAATAAACTAAGAAATAGCTGTTGTTTGTTTGGTTTTGTTTTTTTTTTTTCCCTAAAAATAATGTGTATAATCTTGCAAAGTAAGCAATTAATAAATTGTTTATGAGCAGGTCATTACAGTATTGAACTTTTGAGCTGTGTTGGATTACTGCAGGAAAAACATTGGTATTGCTATATGGACCCAAGCAAAGTAAAAATTTAATCAAAGGAATTGCTATGTGAGTGAATTCTGTAACAAATAAATAATTCAAGCAGTTTATGATTCCATGCTAAATACCTTTTTAATAGTTGCTTCCTGCTATTAACTTCTTTGGGTTTACTAGTCCATTCACAAATATTTTCTGTTATGTGCTGAAGTTGAATGTTCATCTACTGTAGTTTTTCACCAAGAAAATGCAATTAATAATTATCAATAATTAAAAGATATCAATAATAGATAAATGTTAGTAAATTAATAATAAAGCTGGTAGGCAAGAACTGAAAGCAAATACAAAGTGAATTCATTCAAAGTAGAGAAAGTATTAGGAAGGATTAGGAGACCAGTGCTGCTGGTAATGTTTTCCATGTCTGTGAGGAAGCCAGGTCACTTTGGGATGTCTTTATTTTCCCTTTTGATTCTTCATTTGCTTTGGCATGGAGCACACTGCTGCCAGCAGAGTGCCTGGTATGATGGCAGCCTTGTCCCAGCACTGTCCCCTGGTCGCAGCCGACATCTGAGTAATCAGTTATATAATTACAGCTCGACATAGATAAAGGTTTCTCAGTGTGTAACTATCTCAATGGTCAGGTTGTCTCAGCAGCCACCCACTCTGAACCTTGAAATGTTGCAAAGTTTTTTAGAGGATTCCCAAAAATCCACCTTGTAAATCTAATGAGAAGGACATTACTGTTGGTAGAAAAACTAATCAGGTTTCACTGCCAGGAACAGACCTGTGGTTTTGCTATGAAGTCCAACAGATGCAGGAGTAAGGCCTGAGTTCTGATAACTTTTTTTTTTTAACTTTTTTTCATTTTTAAGATTCCTAAACAATGCTTTCAGGGTTTCACACTGTGAAATATAGCACCCGGCTAAATAAAACAATGTTTTGATGACTTCAAGGAATGTGGAGATACTGAGTGAAAATTTCACCTTCCTTTCCAAACTGGACAGGTCTTTTTGCTTAAGTTTGAAGAGCAAATAATTCAAAGAAAATGATCTTTCTTTAAACTGCTCTGTATCAGATAAAATGACCTTTTCTTCAAGCTGGTCTGTATCAAACCAGGTGATTAGGACGTTGTAAGAACTGACTTTCCCATTATGCTGTTGCTTTCCTCACTGGCTGCAACAACAGAGAGAAACTTGCCATGCAGGTATTCCATAAGCACTTTTCCATCATGTTGCTTCACATTAGTTCAGTGTTTTAACTAAATATTTTGGCTGTTTGTTGATACCAAAAAGAGGAATTTTTTTCAGTGTGACCCTCCTCCAAACTTAGTGTGAGTTTGTCTTCACACTAAGGAGATATATGACAAGGGCAGCATATTGTGGAGAGAGAAGTAGCCTTGGGCAAGGCTGTTCACAGCCCCACCTCCAGTACACATGTAATGAACCGTCTTATTCAAGCACCACATCTCCTCCTGTCAGTACAGCCCTCCTGGAAGCCTCTGCTGTTACACTTGCACCAATGTCTGTGGTGGGTATGGCCAAAGCAAGTTTAACCAGCTCAAGTCTCCTAGGTCTCTCCTTCATCCCAGGTCATAGTCCAAAAGCTGTTTCAATTTCACCTGCTTGAAGTGAGGACTCAAAAATGCAGAGGAGTTTCAGGCTGAGAAGAGTAGAGGTAGCCCTGTCCATCCTCCGACATGCAGCCAGTGACTGAAACAAAAGGAGTGCAGGCAATGAATACAAACCAACGTGTGTGTGTGTGTCTTCGAGAGTGCTGCATTTCTATGCCTTGCTGCTCATGTGGATGGAAAAAAGAATGAAAGTGTTCAACTAATGCTCTGCTGCACAGCTTTTCCAGAGCTAGATATTTTGACACTCAGCAAACTTGCTAAGCTGAACTGAGTCTAAAGTGATATAAGTACTAAATTCCACTGCAAAACAAGTTGTTTCAGGTTGCAAAATCCATCAGCAGCTTTTGAAAGCTGATCTGTAGAAGCTTGCATTAGAAAATGAGAGTAGCAGAACTTAAGCATAACCAATCATTTTTTTAATGGTCAACAAACACGAAGAGGTTTAAACTGAATTTAATTTCAAATGAAATTGAAAGGACTCAGGTTGAAAACAAACAAAGGGAAGTTCTTCAGCTTGCAGGTAATAGACTTATGGAAATCCTTGCCAAAGATGAAAAACTGGAGAATGCTGGAAGAGATGCCTGTAAGGTATTCCTAAATGGAAAACCATGTCAACTTCTGGAAATCCTCTCAAATGAAAATAGTTTCAGGCTGAAAGAGTCATAACTGTTCTTATGCTTTTATGGTCTGAAAGAGGAAGATGACAGTAGGAAGTAAAAGAAATTAAGTCAAGTAGTGACATGGAAAGATGGTGAAAAGGCTGTTTTCAGCAGAATCACACTTGTGTAAATGCAGTCATGCCCTCTGTCTTCTCTCTCCTTTGCCCTTTGAAACCTTGAAGGATCTAGGGATTTTTTTTTTCTTCCAAGTCTTTTACTTGCGTTGTTGGGATGGGTAGTGTTGTGTAGCTTGTAGGCTGTGCAAGTGAACACACTTAACCTTGCAGGGTGCTTCAGGCAAAGTCCCTGTTACATATTTACCTGTGTCAGCCATGGATGGGACTCACTGTGGCCAGTGCAGTGGTCCTGCAGCAGCTCAGGCTGTAACCTGTAGGTAAGGGACTGGGTCAACCCAGTTACTGATGAGGATCTATAGTAGAGTAGTAGGAGGATTTCACCCTAGATGATTTCCCAGATTATCATTTTCCCTTCATGCATGCATGTTTTAAAGCTTGGGTCTCAGCCCCTGCTTTTGCAATTTATTCAAGTTAATTTCAAGCCTTTCTTCCTTTTTTGTTCAGTTCTGAAGCAACTTTGCTTTCACAAACACAGTCCATTAGAGAAAGTCGTGCTCCATTGACTTGGCTACAGTTTCGTGAGGCAGCTGCTGCTGTTGTTGCTAAAGGAGCCTGCCAGCTTCCCTACCTCTTGCTTGCATTTTGATTCATTATTCATACGGAGAGAAAAGTATCTAATCTAATCAAAATATTAAGACTGTGCCTGTGCCTTTTACTGCCTTTTTTTTTTTTTAATTTTCAACTTTACAGAAAAGCTACTGCTGTTTCATAACAAATCTCTTATTATTGGCAATGACACTCAAAGATTAGAGAAGGGAGCATATGTTCCTGCTCTGTTCTTCAGGGCATTCCCTTCTATGCTTCTGCCTTTCTACTGAATGAGAAGACTAACCACAAAGGCAGGCACTAGGTAGGAAATAGTCAAACACACAAGCATTTCTGAGGAGACAGAATTCTTCTGCTGAATTCTTTTTTGCCCTGAATGTTAATCCTTCTTTCAGACTCCATGGGAATCAATATTTGCCGCAGGAACTCTCTTACTTGGAACAAACACCACAAAGTTTATGAGGAAAAATGAATGATGACAAAATGCCCCAAAATAATTACATTCAAACCTTACTAGAATTTTGGTATGGGTGAATTTAAATTTAAATACACTTTCTGGATGATGAACAGGAAGGGCACAATACCCTCTATTGTGCAGCACAAAATGTTCTCTTTTGAACAGAAACCAATCCCTTTTTGAAATGTCAGAGGTTATCCACAAACTCTTACACCCTTCTGGATGTGAATATCTTTTTATAACAGTATTATTACTTTTGTTTCATTTGTTGATGCTGTCCAAACTCATAACACACAGATGACATATGGCTTGAATTTGAAGGATGGTTATGCCGGTACAATAATTATGGCCCAAGTAAAAATTCAGAATGGTCTTGAATCAGCTCTCGAATCTTCTACTGATGTCGTGCTCAAACACTATGATACGGTATTTAGAAAGGAAGTTGACAGATGAGCAAACTGGGATCAATAAGAGATTTTTGAGCAACCACTAATAATGAGTAGTGTCCAACATGGTGAAAACTCGATCAAGAAGAGAGAGTATTGGTATTATCATTAGTAATGCTGTAGGAAGTAGTATTCATGGTACATCATCTGACTAGCCACTTCTGAGTGTTTCAAGGACCTTACAGCACCTGACAGCTGTAGGTATGTAAATTTGTCTATGGGTATTTATTCTGCAGCATCAGTTATTTCCTGGAGGGTAATGTTATTTCCTGACAGCTTGTGCCTTGGATAGGGTCTGACTGATCTAGCACCAAAAAAGCATTCTGTGTTTCACTCATGCAGGAACTCAGCAGTATTTCCTGGTAGAACTAAGTAGATATTGCTAATTTCATTTGCCTGGTCTAGGAAATAAACTTTTTTTTTTTTTTTTTTTTTTTAGCTACAGGCTATTTTTTGTTATGCCTCCTTTACAAGATCACAATCATTCACTGAATAAGCTCTTCAAAGGTCAAGGACCTCAGCTGAGTTCCCCTGCAGCACACTCCCCAGGAATATGGAGGGCAGCCTCCTTGATATTGATGCAAGTCAAGTGTGTCATTACCCACTCACCTCCTGCATCCCACAGCAGCTTTCCAGGGTCACACAGTAAGTATGGAGCAAAACCAAGGGTTTAATGCAAAACTCATTTTTAGCTCTGTTTCAAGCCCTGAAACAGAAAACAAGCATTTCTTTTCTCAACCTGTTCCAAAATCAGCTTTGAATTATTTCACAAATATAACAGGAAGTAGGAACTAGAAATAGGAATTAGCTTTCCTTCTTGTTCTTTTTATTTTATGTCTCTGTCTTCTAGGTACAAACAAAAATAATTAATTTACTTTACAATAACAGCAAAACATTTACTGTGAGTAGAAAACTTTGGGGAAAATTAAAGACAATCCTGACAGACAGTAAATCTAGCTAGACATGCTTTCAAGGAGATTGTTAGACTGTTTTCTGAAAGTCTGCACAAGTTCTCTGGCTCACACAAAACATGTCTTGCAAGCAACATTAGAACCACTATTATTATAACCTTCAGTCAGATACACCTTCCAAAAGCAGCCTATAGTTTTCATGGAATGACTATAACAAAGGGCAGTTCTCTCATAAAACATGGATTAAAACCTGGCAACAATCAGAGACGTTCAAATAATGGAGTAAATTCACTAGAGAGCAATTGATTGTGTTTTTTCTTTGTCTAATGGTGGATATAAGAGAGCCAACATCTGCAAGTAAGACATGGTATCTTTTAGTATGCCAGCTAGTACGGGTGGAAAACCCCCCAAACTGTTAAGACCACAGCCTTTTTTTGTGTTAGCTCTTCATGTTATGTCAGTAAATTTCACGTCATCATGGCAATGTTGTCACAGCTAAATTGCCTAAGGTTTTTACATAGCCAAGGTTAGTTATTGGCATTGTACTGCCTGCCTCAGCCTGATGAGGGTAGGATGTCTGATAGGCAGAATTACTCTGCTCTTGGTACTCTGGGACCAGCCAGAGTTGGTATCAGTGACAGAAGTAACTACTGGTATAAAACAAAGAAAAGAATTGGAGTTGAACGCAGAGAGGAAACAGGAGTGTTAAAGAGATTTCATTTCTCTGTTGAAAGCGAAGAGTCCTAGAGAAACATTTAAAATCCACCATAAATTGATGTAAACAAACTTTGGTCTACACAGAAAACAATTTGTATTTGTGAATGCACTTGTGTGTGCCTACCCTCTCTATAAAGCTTCTTGCATACTTGTTTGCAGCTGAACTGGCTTAACTATTCCATTATTCAATTGCTCCATTCAAATATGTGGGTTGAACTATTCTAGAAGATCTTTCAAATTTGTTTTCCTCAAAATGGAGGCACTGGAGCATTATGCTCTGCAAGTGCTGTGGGAAAATTAGATTCAGTCTTGTGAGCCTGCTTGTTTTGAATTAAATTCTACTGTAAATACAAGAGTCAAACATTGTTGGGAGTGGGTTTTGCTGCAGGTTGGTCCTTTTTTTGTATTTATTGCTGAACACATGTAGGCAGGAGAATTCATGATGCACTGCAGTAAAACCTAAAATGCCATTAGAATATATTTGTGACAGCATAAGAAGAAAGCATAAAACTCCAGAAATTTTCCCTGAAAAATTAAGAACATGAATGTTAAATAAATTACCTTTGCTTTATACTTTTTTTTTCTTTTTCATAGAATCAAAGCAATTATTCTAACTCCCATGTTCTCGAGAGGATGCATCCCAGTCATGCCTGCTAACCTTTCTAATGAATACCTTCTTCTCTTATTAAAAGACCTGAATCTGTAAAAGATTTTCTATTTCAATTTTACATTAAAAAATCCTAGTTTCATCCATGGATTTTTTTCCTTTTCCTCTGAACTACGCTGATTTATTGACTATGAGCAACACAGTGCCTTACTTCCTTGCTAATAATTGTCTGGAGAAGGGGAAAGAGGTAGAGGAATACTTCCTGATGGGAGGTTGACATTAATATGGGAACAACTATGGAGAAAGCTGAGGTGACCACTATGCTTCAGCCTTCTACAGCTCTCAGTTATGCATAGACGTACACACTTTAATGAAGCAGAAAGTGGGAAAGATATGTTCCTTGCCCTTCCCACTCCTGCATAATTCCTCTTACTGTTTTTAACTGTCTCTTTTAAAATGGCAGTATAGTTTGCAGGTGCCCTGAAGCTTGCTCGACACATATGAGACTGAGGCCATCATACAGATCAATTTATATTCCATGTTTATCTACACCAATCCAAACATACAAGAAGAAAAATCACTACATCCAAATTCCAACCTAAGGAAAGGAATGACAGCCAGAGTGTAGCAGGGTAGAATTATATGCTGAAAAGTCACTATTTCTGACAATTATTTAGGCATTGTCATGCAGAAGCTACCCAGTGGAAACTTCAAATTGGATGCCGTCAATAATATATTAGTAGGATTTTGAACCAGCTAGAGATGGAGGAACAGAAAGACCTTTTATTTAATTCTTTACTTAATTACTTGTTTATTTGTAACTTCTGTATACATCACAGGAAAAAACAATAGGAACGCTCTCAGATGTCACTAGACAGAGGAAAACTGGAACAGATACAAAAAGTTGTTACAAAAATATTTAAGAGGGTTGGAGTACATGCCTTCCTGTGTGAGACCTGAAGAAATGAATCTGTTCTGCTTCTCAAAAGATGACTGAGAGATTAATTGATTACAAAATGTTTGCGTTAATGAGGAGAAAATAGAGTTCTGTCATCTAGTGGAAAAAAGCATAACAAGAATTAACGTCTACAAGCTTCAACCACATAAACTGAAAGTGGAAATTTGGCACATGTTTTTAGAAATGAGTTTATTAGCCACTAGTTTAAAATTCCTAAAGGAGATGCTGTACACTTTGGTTGTGGTTGGATGATATGCTAAAACTGTCTGTAGGGCTACTAGTTGCAGATCACAGAACTGTAACACCCGTACCACAATGTGTGAGCACTGAGCCAGGACATGATTGTTCTGCTTGTTTCTTTCTGTTCTAGTGTCTGTTTACATCACTGCTTTCTTAATCTTTCTCTGCTCATTTTCCCTAACAGTCCTTGGATGTTGTTAGCTTTATGCAGAATACAGATTATCAAGTCCATATTTGAGATTTCTTTTCAAAAAAGGACTTTAGTAAAGACTTTTTGAACTTTGACCCTTCACACTGCAGCTAATGTGGCATAAGACCACGTTTTATGGGATTTTCCCTTTGCATTAGACTTTGGGTTCAGACTTTGGTTTTGATGTGACTAGAAGGCAATGGCTTGGGATAATCACCCCTGTCCAATTGACATCTAAGCCAGACAAGGAGAGAAATACTTGATCTCAGGTAACACAGGGAAATTGCTATGCAAGTTCTCCATTGGCAGTATGCTCAGTGATGGAGTCTACTATACCAAGGACTTTGAAGTCCACCGCCATATATGCTGTAAGGTTCAATCCCAAGTCCTGTTTCCTTGAGAATCAACACAATAACAAATGGTAGGCTCTCCTTTAGAGCGAACCAACAAAATCCCTCTGAAACAGAACAAGTTTGTGTGGTGGGGAGTTCTCCAAAGAAACCTCTCTTAATGGGTAACAAGGATGAGACTGAGATTTGCATCACTGATCCTAAAGTCCTCTAACACTATTCCAGCAGGTTTTCCATCCTCCAACATCACTACCTGTGCTTATGTCACACTCCAGGGGAAAAAAAAAAAAAAAAAAAAAAGAGAGAGAGAGAGACTGGCTTTGATTTTATCCTATAGATGTACCATTCTCACAGGACACAACATTGGTTTTAATACTTTGAACTGAAAAAATAAATAACAAGTGAAAATTGTGTTTTAGGACCATGGGGACCTATGGAATTGTTCCAAGAGTTATGGAATGAAGATATGGCAATTTCACTGTAGAGGGGCCAGCCTCAAACTGTGAGCTGCAGCCACCCTGTAGTACTTGACCTGGCAGCCAGGGATTATTCCCCAGAGTGGACACATTTAACAGCATATGTATAACCATCTGTGCTATGTTCTAAACACCAAAAGGACTAGAAACAGACTGTATCTACAACTGTTGCTGCAAAGATAGTCTGCAAGTTAGACAAGGTTGTTAATGGGCACTGTTGTGCTGAAAAGACTTTCACTACAGGGATTACATCCTAAATGGAAAAAAAAAGGATATTGAAACTGAACAACCTTGTAGGTTTTTTGAGGCCATTTTGTCTCTTGCAAGAAAGGAACATAATTTAGATCTCTATGGAAAAGGGAACCACCAAAAAGATTAGAGTATTTGTCACCAATAAGAACCACAGTGACGTGATTAGGATGGATGACAACTGTGCTTTTTTGTAATTTTCTGTCTATATTTCAGGGTCGTCAGCTCTTACACATTTCAGCTGACTCATAGCCTATGTGCTTTGCCATCCTTGGTTAATAAAACTGGGTAAGATAGTGATAACTGAATATGATAGTGATGCTACATTGCCAGGCAGGTCCCAAAGTGAGACGCTTTTATGCTAATTCTCCTTCAGGTATTTTCATATCCAAGAATTCAGAATTTCTCATGGATTCATGCATTTGTTGCAACTGTGACAGTATATACTTACTGAGTTTCTCTTAATATAATAAAATACTGGGCAGAAAATGGTTGACAGTGTTGTGAAGTCAGAATGAGGTAGAGTTGCCTGTGAAATGGTATCACTAGAACTGTCACAATCACTGCAGATGGAATTTCAAGGAGTTGGGATGTCAGGGCCTACAGGCCTGGGCCAGAGGGACTACACAGGAAAACACTGAATTATGTGAAGAAAATATAAGTTTTATTTCTTGAATCCTGTATATGTACAATTTTGAGTTACAGACAGTAGTGATGAAGATTTCCAGGAAAGAATAGCTCAGGATCACTAGTAGCCACACTGTTCTGAGTAAGTGAATGAACTGCAGCTGGTGAGCAGGCGCAGGTGTTTCCACTTGGTTTTCCCCAAGACATTCTGTTGCCATCTGCTCCCCTCTCATCTTGCAATTATTATGGCGAAAACAGCATGCAAATGAGAGTACAGCAAGAAAGCTGGGGTCAGATTTGACTTTGGAATTAAGGACTCTTAAGCCACAGCTGCTGAGGTAATATCTTGAGAGGGTCTAATGAGGTATGAGGTTGCCACTAAACAAGCTACAGCACCAAAAGCCAAGACAGACCTGTAGCAGGAAGAACTGCCAAGTATTCAGGGTGGCATTGTGACCACTGATACCAATGTATCAGGTGCATACAGGCTCCTTGGCATGGCATGAGCTGAGAAGCAGCTGTGGAAGACAATGCTGCCATGAACTCATCCAGACCAGCTGGAGTCAGCTGCAGCAGACCACTTTCTAGTGTCCTATGATACTGGCAGTGCAACAGAGTGAAGACTTTCTTCCTGTTGAGAAGGACACCAGCTTGGATGGATGGGCAGAAAATACATGTGCTGACAACTACATGGTGGGCAACCACATGCAGACAAACCCTGTTTTGACCTTCTATGTCCAGAGAAAGCATAGGCTGAATCTAATGTCTGTGAAATTCTGCAGACCCTCTAACTGGCACAACAGTGGCAGTTAGAGGTTGCCAGATTCCAAATAACAAAAGCAATCTCTTCCTATTTTTAGCTGTACTTTCATGTTGATTGACCATCTAACACATCACATAACAGTCAAATAAGCACAGATGTCCATAAGCTTTATCGTTCTTCACCATCAGACCTTCTTCATTTATAGTACAGATCCAACCATGATATCATGTTTTGATATCTTCAAATCAATTTTGGATACCTTTTTGAAAGAAACATTTTTGCTAGACACAGGTTATGGGACTTAGTGCAGAGATAACTAAATGAAACGTCGTGACTGAAAGAAAAAGGTTTACCCTCCTTGTAATTTTTAGCCTTATACTAGATACCCCTTTGGTTTTAGAACCATGATTTGACAGCACACAATGGTGCACCCACCCCTGCACCCACCCCATGTCAGTATATCCCAAATATCAGTATTTTAAGAAAACTCTGATTCATTTTATGGGTTTTGTTTTGTTTTGTTTTTTTTTATGACTGGATTGGCAAAACAGCTTTGCTGAGGAGTACACCCTGCCAGAGCTGAGGAGTGACAAGACAATGGTGCAGAGAAAACAAAACTATTTAGGGGAAAAAAACAACAGTGAGATCTTTTTAACAACCTACCCTATAAAGTTTATGAAGTAGAAAGCTTTGCAGAGGAAACTAGGTGATGAACAATATGAAGTTTTATTGGAAATGCAAAATTAAGAAGCAGCTTTGCATATGCTTAAATTCCTCCTATTGGCACCTCACATTTTGACCTACCTAGATGGACACTCTCATGGGAGAGGTGCCTGCCCCCTCGTCCACACACTGAACCTCATGCCAGGGCAGATATTGGGCACTGGAATTAGATATAGTCCTTGTTGAACTAGAGTATCCACTTGCTTAAGAGTGTACACTGGCTGTCAGTGGCTTCAATCCCATACTTGTCCATCTTTCTTGGAAATCTTTCCATAGTTTCAGAGCCATAGACATGACCTTGCAGAGGTTGTGCTATTAATGAAATCATTAGTCTCGTCATAACAGTGGATCCTTAATTCACAGACATTTCAGTTTCCTAAGTTCAGAGTCATTCACGCAAATGACAGCATGACACAGAAATGCAGTGGCTGCTCATTCAAAAAGAAAAACCATCCTTAATTTCAAAGACAAGAAGAAAGCTCTCATTTGATACTACTCCAGATATAAAGTCTTTGGTTTCTTCTTTATTAAAGTGATAGATCATGGCATTTAAATGTCTGAGGAAAGAATGTATTTTGCTTTTATTTTTCATTGTTGTGGATTAGTAAGAGTTTTGAACTTAGACATATACTGAACTCTCCTGTTCCTGTGAAGAGCAGAGATTCTACTGTGAGCTGGCAAAGCTTCCTGCACATTGCCTGGAAAAGGTTTTGATTTGTTATTTTGGTAAATTAACACAATTTGTCGGAAGGGCAAAAAGTGCTGAGAAATGGGGATGAAAAACAGACGCAATAGGCTGGTGGGATGAAAATTTGGACATTGAATAAGCATGTGATTTGTGCCCTGACCTCACTAGCTCTGGGAGGTAAATGTTATGGGAGGGGTTCCTGACAAGAGTGCTGTCCATGATTTGTCCACTGATTTTAGAAATCTGCTTCACCTGGATGGACAGGCGTTTTCTGGTATCTAAAATGATTTAGTACACAAAACAAGCATTCCAAAACTTCTACATAACTGCCTGGCTCCTCTGACTTCTGAAAAAGTACTCCACCAACCTGGCTATGTGGAAATAAGCTTTAAAATCCCAGCTGCGTCTGTAAAACATACACATTTAGAGACTTAAATACAACTGAATTTTCAAATTCACTCTTTCAAGATTAGGGTTTATGCACAGACAAGATCCACAGAGGATCAGGGTAAGCCTGGCTGCCTCCAGATTTCACAGTGCATTTCTGTGGGCCTGTCTTTCTTATTAGGACTGTGTGGTTATTTATGGAGCAGCGGCTGAGGCTGGAATCTAGTGACTGTGAAAAGGCATAGCAAGGAGTGCTGGCTGAGTGTTGCATTTAAGCTGTTTGGTCAGAAGAGCTGAAGGAAAATAAGATTTTTAACAAGCCCTTTTTGAGCGTGGGCACTGTCTATTTTCCAATGCAACTTTAACACTGAAACACAAAATTGCCCAAAGATGCAACAGCTGAAAGGTCTGTATTTCAAAAGTTTACCAGAGTACCTATAATTCAGTTGCATCCTTCCATTTTTTGCTGCCAAGCCACACCTCCCATGATTCACTGGAGCTGCAAACACCCAGAATACACTTTTTTTTCTTTTTTTTTTTTTTTACTAATAAAGACCATATAATCCATCAGTCAAGACATAAAACAATCTGCTAAAATACAGAAAAGAGACATGCATATATCAAATTTATACTACCTGTGAAATACCCTGGAAGTCTTCCCAAACTGGTAGTCTTGGAAGTGCTAGACTATTGGCTGGACTTGATGGTCTTAAAGATCTTATTCAACCTAGACGATTCTATGATACTGTCATATTAGAGCTCTGTAATTTTTTCAAAGTTTTAATTCTTTATGTCAAAACAAACAAGCAAAAAAAGTAACAGCTGATGTTGCAGCAGGCAAAGGGCCAGAAAGAAGAGAGGTACAGAAAGGTGAAGGAATCTGCCCCAGAGGCTGAGTTTATTTTCAGGAACTGTTCATTGCTTAGCATACTGCTGTGCTTCACAAGCTGTAAGACTGGAAGCAATGTTGAGGGAGGCACGAGAGCAGGCTGTCAGGATGCAACATTAGTCATATCATCAGTCTGTGCTTAAATAATTCCCATGTGTGCTGTTACACCAAGTTAAATATACTGAGTCTTATTTTCAACTCTGTTACACTTGCATGAAACCATCAAAATTAAGGAATTGCACTAATGTGTTTTAGAAGAGAATTAAGCCTATTTTCTTCATTAAAAGAAATTACTTGTAATTGGTAACTCTGTACCTTTAAACACATGGCTCAACCTTTGTCTTTTCCTTGGGGAAAATAAAACCCGGTGTTTTCTTTTATGAGCCTGCAGTCATTTGGGAGAGAGAATCAGAGATCAGCTGTCATTGCAGAGAACATCAGAGGAGTTTGTGGCAGCAAGCCACAGTGAGGAGATTAAAAAAAGTCTCCATCATGCAACTATTTTGTTCACATTGTTGGAAAGAGATTAGTGGTAAAATTAGTGGGTCATTATGATCCTTGGGGAAAATATGTAAAATTTACATTGATAAAAGTACCTCCTGTAGCATCACATACACAGCAGAGCTGGCACAGAAAAATCATCAGACTAGGGAGGGGAAAGAAGACTCACAAACCAGCCAGGGTTATTTCCTCCCCTCTCTCCTTGTACATGCCACCTACCTGTTTCCAGAATGAGAAAAACAAGACTTTGTGGGGAGGAGTATGATCTCTTACTGTCCCAGCCAACTAAGCTGGGGAACGTGGAGGTCAGTGGAACAAGCCAGCAGACACAGGAGAGTGGACTCCAGTGTTTCACCAATGCCACCCTCACCTCAGCCTTGGACTTTGCTTTCTGTCTGCCATCTGACTTTACTGTAAGAGTAATGTTCAGCTGCTTACCCCATACCCTTTTCCTTCACTCAGCCTTTAAAATTTGCATTCACGTTTTTAATTTTTTGTCTATTTTCTCCCACTCCAACAAAACCCTGCCCTAAAATGTTAAAAATTACAGCCACATGATAAAATAAAAGGTCATTTGTGATGTAAACAAGGTGTTTTGCCAAATGTCTCTCAGATCATAATGTTTATCTGTTGCATTGCCTTTCCCAGCTCTGTTTCCATCTTTACCAGTCAGATATTAAACCCCAGTAAAACAGGCTCTCCTGTTTGTATAGAAAACCAGAATTCGCTTGGAGCCTCAGATACAGGTCTTTATATGAATGGAGTTGCTAAGCTACAAAGTTTATCTAGTGCCTTAAATTTCAGTAACTCTAAGAAAAAATACCTGCTTAGGATAGGTACAATTTGGAGTCATGCTCCAATTCACCTTTATGAGGGGCCAGCCATGGGCACAGGACATCCCACATAACAGCAAAGCACAGCAGCACTTTTTACACTGTGAGAAAAGGAGACATTTTGCAAGTCAACAGAAGATTCTAAAATGTCTCCTTTTAAAGGTGGCAGGGCAAAAGGCAATACAATTATTTTTTGTATCTGGTTGTTCAGCCTAGAAAAGAGAAGGCTCCAGGGAGACCTTATAGCAGCCTTCCAGTACTTAAAGGGAGCTTACAGAAAAGACAGAGAGAAACTCTTTATCAGGGAGTGTAGTGATAGGACAAGGGGTTAACGTTTTTAAAGTGAAAGAGGGTAGGTTTAGATTTGATGTTAGGAAGAAATTCTTTACTGTGAGGGTGATGAGATGTTGGAGCAGGCTGCCTAGAGAAGCTGTGGATTCCCCCTCCCTAGAGTGTTCAAGGTCAGGTTGGATGGGTCTGTGAGCAACATGATCTAGTTGAAGATGTCCATGCTCACTGCAGAGGGATTGGAACTAGGTGATCTTTAAGGTTCCTTCCAACCCAACCCATTCTATGATTCCCCTTTTTTTTTTCCTCCCACAATACACCATTTCAACATGCAACACATCTCTGCAGGAAGCACTGAAGACCAAGAATTTAGCCAGAGGTAAGAAGTGAGGGTATATATTTATAAATAGTAAGACACAGAATAGTTAAGGTAAAGGAAACAGCTAAGATGAAGAAAGGCAGATGAATCCTCATGATACAAAGCTCAAGACAAATAGTAACCATTAAGATTCAGGATAAGAACATTAGTCAGGCAGATTATCATATAGCTGTCTCCTGTGAGAGCTATTTCATCTTATTCTGAAATATTTGATGCTGGCCCTAGTCCATGAGTGGATAAATGAGTTGACAAATGTTATTTCTGACATTGTGGTAAATCTTATGTTTCACAAGCAGGGCAGCTGGCAGGTTTTGAGGCAGTCTGCTAGATTAGACTTAATTCACACAAATCACTGCAAAGAGGCTGTACTATAAAGTACTGCTATGTCACACCTCTACTGCTATGCCAAGCTTCTTGAACTTTTTTTTTTTTTTTTTCCCCTCTTCACAGGACAGAATGCTGAAATCCAATGAATTTTTATTAAATTGAGTGTGGGAATGATCCAGGCTATAAGGCAGATTTCTTGACTGAAAACACAGTAGAATATTTAGCTCAGATCTTTAATCTCAGCATCCCATTCCTGC